>NC_072857.1:3805000-4105000 GCF_028858705.1 Grus americana | reverse complement strand
GCAAGTGAGTATAGCACGGGTTGCCAATAACATAATGAAGTTCATTTTGATTGACCACTAATTAACCATATCCTTAAGAGATGAGAGGTGTCACAAGCCCTGGGACGTACTGAGCATCCCACCACCAAGAGCGGAGGGGAGAGGGAAGAAGACGAAAGCTACAGCAGCTTCCACATCTGTCCTCTTTATGCTGGCGGAGCTGGTAACGAAGATCTCCCTCTCTCCCTCGCTATCTGAAGTACAAACAACATAAAGCTGGGATTGGATTGATATGGAATGCTACATAAAATGTTTGCTTATAATTATTTCTAGCACTCTTTTGAAGCTTAGGGATAAAACATTTCTAATTATTCATCAGGCCGTTGGAACTCCTAGGCCTCTGTAATACGAATTTAGCAGAACAACAAATAACATACAGGGATCCAGATGAAAGGAGTGAATTTGAAGGGATTATTACCATAAAAAAGCAAATGACTATTTGATGGAGTTACAACAATACAGAAAGTCAGACAGGGATAGAGAAATAATGCTAATTGATAAATACATAGCTGCTTAAGCTTTCATTTGAGCTGTGGAATAGTTGTAAAACGAGTGATACCTGTAATTTCCTTTTTAAAAAGATTACTCTGTTTGAAATGCATATGTAAGGAAAAAAAACCTCAAATGCATCTTTTCTGCACCACTCCTCCCAGTTTCACCACTTGCCATTGGACATTACTGTCACAATAAGTAATTCTTTAAAAGGCAGGACCAGAAATTTTTTATGGTCTTGGCTGGCTTACAGCCGCATGAAGATTTGCACCCCAGTTTAGGATGGGAGCCAGTACATCTTCTGCGGGATCCTGTGATCTGCTCATATATGAACCCCATGGGCCATAGGAAGCAAGAGACATTCAAGGAATGAACACTGGATTTTCTGTTCACTACAACATAGCACAAAATCCCTGTGTGATTTTAATCAGATTCAAAACATTGCGAAGTAAAAAGCAAAACAAAACAACAGAAAAAAAAAAAACCAAACACAAAAACAAAACCCACAAAACAAATCCGAAAGTCAGGGAACACAGGATTTGTGAACAGTTTGAGGTTCCTGATCAGCCTTTCTCCCTCATTTTTCAATAAGACAGACAACCTTTAGGCAGTTTGTCTTAAATAAGGACCCATAAAAGGTATAAGTGGAACCTAAAACACAAAATAAGATAAATGTTCCATATTCGGTTCTGTTACAAGTGATATCACTCCTGCCACACTAGTGGTTTCCCATAAAGAGAGTTTTTTGAGGATACAGAAGCTGTGTTGCCTAAATGAGGGAAGGAAATAAATCTGACTTTGTACATACATGCAAAAAAAAAAACCAAACCCATGGATAGGAGACTTACCAGCTACTCTGCAAGCTGTGTGCTTCATTATATCACAAATATCGTTTTAAAGGGCAAAGATATGCAAAGCAGATGTATTGTAACTATCTCTAAATCAGAATTTCAATGTAAGACATTCTTCAACAGCTCAATACAGTCGGTGAGAAGCTTTCTTCCCCTCCTTGATGAAGGTAAAATGTTAGCATTATAAATTGGAGCTTAGAGAAATTATATTCAGACTTTAAAAAAAAAAAAAAGAGAGAGAGAAACCGCACGCACTAGATTAGCAGGGGTGGATCGTCTTGTTGAGAGTTGTGCTGCCAAAGCCTATTAAAGTAATTCACGTTTTATACATAGACATTACCATTTTCTCTGAACTATATCGTCCTTGGAGTATTACTCCATAGAGACATCCCAAATCCACTTTAGATGGGGCACAAAGGCACAGTTTGAGATTTACCTGTGTGACTTGTCTTGCAGGTGACAAGCATTAAGGAGGAAAATCTTCACTTCTGTCAGATAAGCAGGAATTCTTGGTTTCTTCATTCACTTGGAAAGAAAGGATAATTACCTGAACTAAATTTCTGCGCCCATCTCAAATGGACTCTAGGGACAATCCTGCAGATTAATGCTCTAAGAACATAAGATTCAGAAAGGGAACATAGGGATGTATGAAATAGGATCTCTTTTAACAACCTGGATCAAAAACTGTATCACGAACCGAGGGGAGGGAGAATCGGAGGAAAGGGAAAATCCAGTGCGGCATAAAGCATTTTGCTGCCTCAGCAGAATCAGATTTTGACAATAATAATGATGATTTTTAAAGGCTGAATTATTTTTTTCCTGCGTTCCGATGGATATGAGAGATTTCCGTGACCTGAATGCTTCAGGCAAGATCCTTAGGTGATGTAAATGAGGATTGCTTCTCAAAATACGGACAAATTCATCCCTTCCCACCCGCTACAGCTTTTCTGTTCGTCCGCAGTATCATAATAACCTAGCGATGTTAATTAATTTTTTCTCTGTTTTATGCAATGCTACCTCTGCCTCCTCCTTGCCTCAAATTGTTTTGAGTTTGCTCTTTTTTGTCGTTGTTATTGCCCCGTGTCTTCTAAGTAAATCTGTGGCATGTTACTTTAAAAATGAAATAAAGCCTGTGTTCGTAGTGACAGTCAATAACGCTACAGCATTATAATCAATTGCTATTTGTAGCAGCAGGACTAGCAGTGGGGGCAGATCAGTGCAAATTACTGTCACCGTGCGCTGTCGTGTAGCGCAGCCAGCCTGTATCACGTAAAACAAATGATGCCATATTCAACGGGAGCAGACAGTACTTAGTCATACCTGTACGATGGCAGAGCGGCACGCGCCGGCTCCAAATGCAACAGGAAAGTGGTTATAAACCTACGGAATTGATAGGGGAGGGAAATAAATTAATCCAGCAATGAGTTGTGCTGCTAAGATCCAAGGCTAAATGCTCCTGCTTTCGCAATGGGCTGAAGAACGGAGGATTACAAGTATCTGGGGATCTACAACAAGGTTAGATAGCTTTTTAGTGAACCCCGATGACGTCTCTGTTGTAGTTTAAACTGATGGTTTGTACAGACGCCTGTAAGCCATGGGGGTCTTCAGTTCAAAACACCTGTTATGATCAATAATGATGCCAGAATGAAATATAATAGCTTTTCCCCCCCTCTTTCTATAGAAACAGGAGTGTTTGTTACTGCTATAGATCACAGCAATGTAATTTTTTGTCTGTGTTTCATTTGAGAAGAGAGATCCAGGCTCTGATCTCAGTGGGGAGCGAGCTGTTATCTCAGAGCTGTGGTCTGGAAGCAGCAGGTCAAACAGGTAATTTTAAAGATTGAGCTACTCAATTCTTTGTGTTTCGGCACCTTTGTCTCTATGAATCAGGCAATTTATTTGGAACCCTTGCAACTACGGAGAAATGCAAATGATGTTTACCGGGGAGAGAAAGAAATCGCCGCGGACCAAGACCGCGTCCTTTGGAAAACAAAGCCTTGGCTAGCATAGCAACGCGTGCTTATGAAATTACGTCTGATTACCTGACTGAAGGATTTCTTATTGATCCGGGGAGGTGTTAGACAGACTGCACTGCAACGCGTAGTCCTCCGTTTAGCCTTCACGCAGAGAGATCAGGACGTGGTAAGGAAAAGCCACCTCCAGGACCCCCCAGCTCCTAACGCGCTCCAGCCCAGGAGAAACGCATCTCCTGGCGAAAGAGTGATTCAGCAGCAACGCCAATGCAAACACTGAGCTCACTTCTGGGACTGCTGCGACGGAGGACAATTTATTGCCCGTTTTAATGATACAGTTTGCGATATGCATACTTGCCAACTGGGAACTGGAGTGAGATCAATGAGTTATTTTACGTAGGTCCCTCTATTCTGGGCCAGAATGAAACTGTTGACCTAGAGGTGAAAGTCTCTCATTTTATTTCTAGTCCCTCTGAGTCATGTAGTCACCAGAAATAACACTGACAGCAATAAAACTGAGCAAACAAACAAAACTAAGCAAACATCAAATATTAAGGAAAAAGATTTTGCCAAAGAGGCTCAGCACACGTTTTGTGAGACTGCATAATCTTTGACAGCGAAATCTGGAACATAAAAAAACCCCTCTCTCCTGGAGCCCAGTATTCTTCTCTAAAGAGAAATGTTTTATAATAAATATTTTTGTGCCTGTGGAGCTTTGCGCAAAGTTGGACATGATATTTTTGGCAATATCCGAACGTCAGTAGGAATCTGAGAAAGTGTCACATACTGTACTCGAGCTGGCCGTTTGGTGAAAGCCATGGGTTTGAATCTACATGTCACATATGTGATGGGCTGAGCAGAGCAGATCAAGAGGAACAGGAAATTTTCTCGCATTCGGATTTTTGCGCAAGGAATTTGCCTTTAGTATCCGCTTTGATCCACGAGCTGAATCACAGAAATCGCCTAAAATTGCAATATCTCACTTCACCTTTCTATTGCCAGTTCTCTCTGACTTGTATATTTTTAGATCCAATATTTTTCCTGTTTAGCGAGTTCAGAATTACTGCTTCTTATTATTACTACTATTAATATTATGAATAATAATCATCATCATAATGGATTTTTCGCTACCCCTTTAGAGGGTAGTTTCCAAAGGAAATTTCTATGTCTGTTCCTGGCTAGCAGGCGTACTAGTTTGGGAAAAATAATCTTCCACTCAAAGGTAGTTTAACTTCAAATAAGGACTTTTTGGCTCGGAGATTACTAAGGAAAATTGCTTCGTTTTGTAACCATAATTCCTATATTTAAATAAATGGGATTTTCCTTCAGAGGGATTTGAACTATGGAATTTTCCTTTGTCAGACACAAATCAATGGTGTGTTTGCTGCTAATTAAACCAAATAAGTTAGCTGAAAAGGAAAGTAAGTTAATTTTGAAGGACTTTGATACTAAAATTACAGTTTTGAGTATAAGAAAAGAGGAGGATTTAATCTAATTTTTTTTTTCTTAAATTTCAGGTTTTATGCATCTCTATTATTTTGAAGACTGTTAGGGAATCAGTCCCTGTTGGTATCACATGTCAGCCTCATGTGATCTGCATTTAGGATCCGATTGAATTACCACTGAAGGCAATAGAGTTTGGATTAAAATTTTACGGTATGTGTTTTTGAAGGTCTCGGACAACAAAGATTCAGCTCTAAAACATGCTGAGATCAACCATTAATTTCAGAAAACTAGCACACATGCAATGAAATCACCACATTCTGTAGTGACAAAATATTTTGCAGAAGCAGGGCTGAGATGCTGTTATTGGCTTGGTTTGACCTGATTTTACTTTACACAAACATAAAATATCAATGGGAGACACCGACAATGGATTTCATAGCTTTGGAATTTGATATCACTGTTTTTGAAAACACAAGAGAAAAATGCATAACATCAAATGAATGCACTACCTTTTTCTTTACTTTTTTGGTAACTGCATCGGCTTATGATTGTAATATTGAAATATTGCAGATCACTACAGAGTACAAGCACTGAATTCCTAATGTTGATATACATTATATACCCCTAAAACCACATAAATTGATAATTGTCTGAAAAAAAAACCCAATACTGTTCTGTTTGAGAAAGACTTTGGGTTTACCTTTTTGGTTTTCTGGTGTTTGGGGAGTTTTAGTTGAGAAACTGGAGCTGCAAAGTTAACAAAAATCAATATATGCTTTGCTGCAGTGGATAGTATCTTTTTTACCTGTTCTGAGGAGCCTAACCACCTGGATATATAGCATAATATTATTCCTAACATTATAAAAAAATAAACTACATATTTTAATTAGCTTAAAAGGGTCAAATGGCAGAAAAAAAAAAAATCACCTGTGATACAAAAACTCTGGCTATTATAATGATACAGTGTGTAATTCAATATATCTGTTTAGATATTGACCTTCTGCATTATTAATGGCTTTGAAAAGGGTACTGCTGTCTTGCAACTCTTTAACAGGTGGAAGCCACTGGAAACCTAACATCTATTGGTTTCTATATGCCAGATTACTTTCAGACTAAAAGTCAATGCAAATATGTTTGCAGCCTGAATTTAATAGGTAGTCTTGATTTTGTGGGTTGGTTGTTGGGGATTTTTTTTGCCTAAAGCTTCTTTACTCCCTCCCTCCCCCCCCCCCAAAAAAAAAAAAAATACTATTGTGAAAGAAGGATTTAATTTCCATTAAATCTGTGTCATTTGTTGCTACTTAAAGAAGTTCATTTGGATATGAAACATTTAGAAAGTCCATGTCTATCCTTCTGAATAAGCCTTCAGCTTCAGAAAAATCTGACGCTCAAAGTCTGTTTGGGTGAGATCTTTAGTGAACCAAAGTACTTATTAGATACCTCATAATTTGTGACAGTCATCTGAATCCCTAATTTCAGAGCAGTAATCAAAGCAAAAATACTATCTTTTCTGTACATTCACCTTTAAACTATACTTTTGTGTTAGATACTATTCTTACATATGATCCCAACGCAGAGCATAGGGCCTCCCACACTCAAACACACCAGAAATTCTATAAAAGGAAGTTTTAACATTGGTCTTATTTACCTTGTTTTGCCTTCCACTGAAATTAAGTTGGGTTCTGCTGATGAGAGAAAAAATACTCAGCACAAGGTAAGTCTGGTTGGACATTAACTCATGTATTTTTTAAAAAATTTCAGAATGCTGTTTTGATTAATTTCTATATATATAAAAAAAAATTCATTTCATGTCTTCCAGTGTTTTAAAAAAAAAAATTATCAGTTAAGATTTGTTATATTTGAAAAATCTCTTTTTTTCCCCCTGTTTATTAATTACGTAATAGAGAGAACAAAAATGACCATAACAACATAATATTTTTTCTGCTGTGGAAAAATCAGTTAAATATAAACCAATATTTTACCAAATATCTTGTGAATATTTCCCCTAAGGGCCAGATCCTGTGTGACTTTCAACATAGCAGAAAGAATTTATGTGCAAATCAACCATCAAGCATAAAACAACAATAGAGAGAAGAGGAAAAAAACCCCCAACCAAATAAATAAAAGGGACAAATTTTGAATTATTAGATCTCAAAATTCCAAACATACTATAAGAAAGACTACAATAAAGAGCTATCTATGTATCTTTTCCTATGGTCCTTTTACTGAATTTTTTTAAAAGGCGAATGTACTACACTTCTATTAGGAGAAACCATAAAAAATAGCCATGACCTCATTTGTAAGATCACCAAATATTAGCATTTCCCCTTATTCTAATTGTCATTCTATTTACATATATTATGCTATATTTGATGAACAGTGATGTTTAACTGTTTTGGAAGTGCTGACCTATAATCAGGGAACAGATAAAAGGAGATTTTAATTTATTTTAAAATATTTCTTCTAATTTTAAAAGTCTGTTTGTAATTAATTTTGTTTCCTTAGGAAGTGAATTTATATATTAAATGTATTTTGGTGACTACAGAGACAGTGAAAGCATACTGTGGCAATTTCAAATTTGAGCCAACTTCCAATAACACCATGATATCATGAAATCGTTACTATTTCATTACCTATCATGTACTTCCTACCAATGGCGCTAGAAGGTGCGTCAGTGAGACAAGTCAAATTTGTAACCTGTCAGCTGCGCATCTTTTCTTCATCCCAGATTTCATCTGTTAATTGATCCAGGTCCCAGCACGACGTGCCGTGCGCAGTACAGAGGAGGCCTTCACTGGTGGCGCAAGCTTTTCATGGATCTGACCTGTTTCTATCCGTTGGGTAAAGTGGAAATAGAGGGGGGGGGTAGATATTCTGTGATCTGCTATGACATAGGAAAGAAGATCTTTTTCCTTCTTGGCTTAGAGGCAGAGAAGGAAATCTGAGCTTGGATCTGCACAGGGCTTTCCTTCCCTTAGGTTTTCTCACGGGAAGTTGCTCCAGCCTTTTGGCCAAGGAATTCCTGAGTTCATCGCAACCACAAATTCATCTGCAAATATTCTCATCCTTCCCAAATGAGCTAGAATTGTCAACTGACCTGTAAAACACAGGCAACCTCTTGAACTTCAGCTATTTTTAAAGTCCGGCTAGATTGAGGTTCTGATATTTTTGTGCTTTTTTTCTTTTTTTTCTGCTGATTTTTTGTTGCCAACCAAATCCAAGAATTCAACACGGTAAAATGCATTCATCTATTCTCCTCAAAACTGTAGTAAAATGCTGACAAAGCCAGAAGAAATCCTATTCTTTTGGCTTTCAGCTTCAAGAGTTCTAGATAAGCACACAGATTTTTCTTTCTCGAAAAGAAATCTGAACTCTGATCCTACTTAGGGTTTCACAGATGTAGGTCTGTTTGGGGTTTGGTTGGTTGGTTGTTTTTTTTTCTTCCAAGAAGAGCTAAATCATAGCATCATAGTTCTACGTTGATTGAGACATAGGTTATGATTTGCAGATTACACAGAGTTGGCACCAACACACCCCTTGCACACATTTCCAAGAGGCATGACTGAAAACACGTAACAGAATTTGACTCAGTAAAAATATATCCACTTGTGTTAGAATGATGGTTCTCATTTTCTTGTAGTGCCATGTGTTCCAACACAATGGTTAAGGGTGAATTATTGCTGCTGAGAGAAGCACTATCTTTCTGGTGACTCACTGAAGTCTCTGGCCCAGACTTCAACAGAGAAGTTCTGTCATCGGATTAGGAACAACTTTCTGTTTCACTGGAAACATGCTGACTGGACTGAAACTCTTTGAACAAAGCATGTAAATATACCCAAAGATAGATGCTACATTATATCCAAAATGAACAGTTCATTTGTGAAGCTGAGCTTTACCAAGAATCCTGATGCCGCGGGTGAAGGCAGTGGGCCGGGAGTCAGGAGGTCTGGGTTGATCTCCCAGCTTTGCCAGTTTTTGTGTGACGGTAGGCAAGAGCTCTCAAACTTCCCAGAGCAACTTGCCTTCTAAGCTTGGGTGAAAATTTGCCTCCAAATCTTACTGGCACTTTTAATGTCATCTATAATATTGCATTGCTTTACAAGTAGGTTGAAACTATCGATGCTTCATTTCTGGCATCTGTTGTACGCACACGTGCCCGTGTGTAGTGGTTTAAGCAACTAAATATTCACCTTTGGCTGCATCCTCAGCAGTACAGTCAAGTCATCAGCGTCAAGAGGTGGGAAAGGAGAGCAGGACCACCTACTAGACACGGCTGCAGTCCTAATTCAGGGAACCTACACGAATTAACCAGTTGAGCTTATGGTCTTGATACGAAGGATCAGATATGGTGACTTTTATTCGAAACAATAGATGATGAAAGCAAAAAATTCTGCCTCCCGCCTGTAGGAATCCACGCAGTCAGGATCTCTTTCCTGCGCTCCGGAGCTACAGGAGGTGGCAGAGAGGGAGAGCAGAGCCGTTTCACGACTTGCGGGATCATGGCTGGCAGGAGCAGGGGCAGGAGCCTGGTTTTGTGTCTCCTAACGTCCAGAGACAGCAATAGGAGGGGACGGCAGAAGAATATTCTGTACCCTTATAAAAAGGAGTAATAACAACTGACATTTAAATCACTCCCCCTGGCAATAAGCAAATGATGAAATACTGGGGGGTCAAATTCTGCCAGTGGTATCCAGTACCAGTAAGGCGGTGCTCAGCAGGAGTATCTTTTTTCCGCATCTCTGTCAGAGAGACGCGGCTCCTAAGTGCATTTCCCAGTGCCCCCGGAGGATATCTGACTACCTCGGCACTTTGCAGCGCCTTCAGCCACGGCCGCTCGAGCATTGCACCTCTCCTCGCCGGCTCCCTCCATGCCCTGGGAGGCTGTCGCTGCAAAAGCCATAATTTAGCCTTTAATATTTTGATACTTAACGTGACGGATTTCCCTTTTAGTGCACATTGATTTGCTCTGATCGAGGCATGAAGCTGTGCAGGTTTCCTGCATTTCAGATGATTTTTAGTATAAAACATGCAAATCCCACAGTGCATCCCCCTGTTTCTTTGGCATTATGTCTGCAGAACGGTGTCACGAACGATGACACCTCTTCACAGAAAAACAGAGAAATATCTTTTGCAGGATGTGAGATTTCTAACGAAAGCTTCCCTGTGACACGAGCTGTTGAACTGTCTCCATAGAGTTCTGATTTAATTTGAACTATTCTTGCCACTCCATCATAAACAACACCATCCAAAATGCTAGGCAATAATTAAATTTCACTGGGAAATAATAATTAATAAGGGCACAAGTAAGCTGCCTCTTCATTTAAAAAATATTTCTTTGCCATTTATGTTTGGTTCGTCTGAATAGCCCATGAGTTGTGAAGATTAACAAATTATATTGAAGTCTCTTACTTTAGAGGTATTATCTGTGAAAGGACTCTCACACAGTTTTACAATTGTGCAGTTTAAAAATGCATTATGAAAATGTTATCTTCCTATCTAAAATATTCTCTTTGAACTACATAGCTTTCAAATTTGTTAATAAGATGGTGCTATTTTGAAGTATAACTTAAGCCAGCCTCTGTCTCAAGCCTATAGATTGAACATATTTTTAAAAAAAAATTAAGAAAATAATAATCAAATACAAAAAAGGGTGAAGAGGAGGATTTACCTTCCAAATGAAGAAACATGATAATGTATTGTCAAAATCTGTATGGTTCGGATTTATACCGGACCCTCTTATGGTAGGATAAATATATGATCCTATTTTTCAAAATATATTCTGATAGCTAAAATATATTTAAGTTGCCCTCTGTCCTTCTCTTTTGCAGGAGCTGTGTGTTTGCCCACAGAACATGGGCTGTACACATGCACATTTATTCAAATTTCTTTTTCTTTTAGACATTCCTGCAGCTCTTTTGTTGGCCAACTGTAAACTGATCACTTACAATTGTACTTGAGTGTTTAGTGACCAGAAAATGTACAAATGCTGCTGCTGCCAGAGAAACTGAAAGTGCACAAGCAGATTGAGGGAAATACTACAGGCAAAAATTAGCCATCATTAGTTACCCCTGCTAATATTGCAGAAAATTGAAATGCTTGCCTCACTGAGAATTGAAGAGCATTTCTGAAGTTTATCCAGAACAAAATATCTGACTTTTAAATACAAATAAGATATAAAGTGTTGCGATGCATTGTTGTGCTGCACGTTAGCAGTTTGTAGGAAAATCTGCTAAAGCCCCTTCATGGGAATCAATCCCAGATAAATGCAGTCCCGTTAATTACGATTTTAACAGCTTCAGATGCCATTTTAGGAGCGGGGAGGGGGGGGAGAGGAGAGGGAGCAAACTGGGTCTCTGCTTACAATGATAAACATGGGACCATGAATGTCAAACAAAGGCCAAGAACGTTGCAGAGGACAGATTGCCGGAGACCCAGCCTAAAATAAGGAATCTGTGTTGGTTTTTGTTTGTGGTTTGTTTGGTTGGTTTTTTTTCCCCCCTGAAAACATTGTAGTAAGTATAAAATGAAATAATAATCATACAAAATACTTTTGCCCTCATAAAAGACCCTCAGTTCCACCACTCTTTATTGTCAGGCTATGACCTGTATTTTACGTTTCTAATTCTGTTGTCTTGGAAGGAAGAAATTTTCATGCAAGAAGATGCAGAGCAGCAGCTGCTAATTCTATATACATTTTGTTTAAAGAGATGCCCTTCTGAAGGTGTCCTAATCTCTTCTATCACTTTTTAGTTTTTCGAGCTCTCCTTTGCACATCTTCACTGACTCCATCCTAAACCTCATCCCCAAAGCATTTTTTCCCCCGATTTATCCCAGGAAAAAAAATAATACAGCTGTATTTTTGGTGCCGTAGCACCCTGGCCGTGCTAAGGTAACCTTCCGCTGATATTTTGAGTATTTGTTTTCACAGATGACCTTACAGTCGATATCTCTGTCAAGCGCGTTTCGGCAGCACCTGTTAGAAGCGCTACGGGCTTCCATGCACATGTGGCACCATATTGGAATGATGCAGTTCATTTGACATAATGCAAGTAGGTAGGGTACATGTTGCCCAACATATTTAAACGGCATTATAGTCTGATCAAGGAAAGCTTTCGAAATATTTTGCACAATGGAGAGGTTTAGGCACGATAATGTATAAATTGCAAAGGTTCCTTTTGGATGCTCATTACCAAAACCAATCAACCAAGGAGATAACATAGAAAAACATGCCATTCCCTTTTCTTCCCTTTTTTTTTTTCTTTTTTTTAAGATAATGCCATTATGCACAAGGAAAGATTAATAATTAACCACAGCGAAGACACCTTTTTTACAGTCATACGAAATATAAAATACACAGCAATTCTAATATTTCTGAAGCTGCTATATTTCTTGTGAAAAATTAAAATGCATAGAACTAAGTACCTCCCCAAATGCCAGGCTTTCAAAATAGGTACAAGAAATTGCTAAAATAATTTCCTGAACAAACAAAAAGCTCAACCCGTATATCAAAGCTCATACATCTTACATGTTCTCTTGTCTGTTCTTATTTATATTAGGATTTCAGCACCTGACTGTACAACCACTGCATTTTTTGTGTATATCTCTCACATTAGAAATACTTTTATTATTTTCTGTAACGCTAGCAGAAATGTCTGATTATTATTTCTATTAAACTTTGATTTGGAATTTCAGGAAGAAGAAAAATTAAATAAGACAAGCCACTTTAATCTTGCCTCCAAAGGTAATTAGAGTGTCCAATTTGGTAACCTTTTCTAAATACACAATACGCACTTTCAGTGAGCCAAATGAACAGATGATATTACACAAATCGTATGGAGTTATTTGTACATAATGCTAAGGAATCAGATAAATCAGATCCAAAGAGAAATTAGGGAACCACAAAAAAGCAAGCAAACCACCTCATGCTAAAATAAAGCAGCAAGGTTTATAGGCAGATAGAGTGCTTGAGGTACTGTTTACCCCTGTAAACTGTGTCTCGCATACTCTTAGACTTACACAGCTATAACAAGACAGATACTAAAAGGAAGGAAACACTGTGCAATTTTCTGTTTAGTATTTACACCTGGAAACCACTAACAAATGTGAGATTTGCAGAAAATACTACATTGTGAGAAACATCTTTAGAGTAATTTCATCCCAGCATGTCCTTACAAAACCAGCAACACAATGAGCAGAACTAATCCTGTAGTGCTTTTGCTTCAGACTCACCTCTGTGGCCGCTCGGACCCTGCTTTACATCTTTATGCTTAGTTTGTCTCTGACCTGAAATAACAGAGCTATGAACTGGTAACCGGAGGGGGAAACCTCAGGCATTCAACTTTTAATCTTCTAGCGTGGCAGTTCTTACTCTGTCAATAATAAACACATTTGTTAGCTATGCCTTGTGCAGTCTCATATATGCATCTATCCATTCCTAAAAGATATGTTGGCACCGGGCTATTAACGACCAATAATTCTATGTGAGCCCGGTGTTGTTATTAAAGAGGGGGAAAGAGGGGGAAAGAGAGGGAAAGAGAAGAAAGAGGAGAAAGAGAGAAAGAGAGAAAGAGAGAAAGGAAGAGAGAAAGAGAGAGAGAGAGAGAGAGAGAAAGAAAGAAAGAAAGAAAGAAAGAAAGAAAGAAAGAAAGAAAGAAAGAAAAGAAAGAAAGAAAGGAAGAGAAAGAGAAAGAAAGACAGACCTCATATATAGAGATGAGAGTCAGAGATGTATTCACCAGCTGAAGGAGGAGAAAGTGAAGAAGTGCAGAGTGGGTGGCACCCTTTCTGGTGTGTTTATATTATTGTGGTATTAAATCTAGTTATATCATCACTTTCTCACTACCCAGGAGCGGGACAGATGGGAAAGCGTGGTGGGAGTGCACCAGGAATAATGTTGGCGTGCATTGCTGGCGCGAGGTGAGGAAAGACGACCGAGCTCCTTGCAGGTGAGCTGAACAGAGAAAATCGCCGAAGGGATGGAGAGCAGTGCCTTCAACCACCTTTTCCCAGGGATTTCCACGGTGGCCGTGTGGTTTCCCCTCCGACACCACCCAGCCACTGAGCCTCTCCATGGCCCCTCACTGAGGATGTACTCTGCAAGGTTATTTTTTCATGCTTCCTCTGTATATTTTTTAATCTCCAGTGTGATTTCCCACAACAGTAGAGCATAAGAACTGATTTTTTTTTTTTTTTTTTTTTTTTTTTGCATGGCTCTCTACAGGGTTGGATTCATCTCCTACATCCCGGAAGTGGCTGAAATGAAGGGACCGAGCCTAAAAAACACTTTATTACCCCATTCCTTTGGAAAAAGTCTTTGCAGTGATGGTTTGGGAAACTAAGCCCATGTTTTGTAGAAAAAATATAGGGAGAAAAACAGCCGAAGGCCCCTTAAATCTACATGAACAGTCTTATTGAAGCCAACTGGCTGAAGGATGCCAAGTCAAATTGTGTTATTGTCTACAGACCCAACTATCACAAGCCTTTTTTGAAGATCTACTTTCTACTTTTCAAAACAAGCAACAATTAGACTAAATCAGCGTAATCTCACAGATCCACACAATTTTAGCCTAAACTACAGATAAAACCGAGCTGATAGGTGTTAAGGATGCATCACAATATTAATACGTGGCACTAGACTATACAGCTTCGCAGGAAAGTTACTGTAATTGGGATTTTCATCCCCTGGAAGTCAGAAAAAATTATTGACAGTTTCTGGGTCCTAAATGCATCACCGTTTCAAGTAAAATAACAAGCTTTGCCTCAGGCTGTAGTTCATGCTATGTGATCACTTGATACTTTGTCTATGTGGCTTCCCATGGTAAGAGAGAAAGGGAGAGAGACAGAGAGGAGCCTCTGTCGAAAGAGGAGGGAGTCAACAGATCACTTCACAAGCAATTATTATTTTTATTATATTATTTCAACATCATGATAATTAATGACTGAACTTCCAAACATGTTTGTGTGAATTCAGTGTACTGATAAGAATGGCTGCATAGTGGGTGATTTATATTTGTTTCTGATTTTTTGCCTGGGTGCTTAGCAGCAGATTGCCGTTCTGTAACTGCATTACTGTGGGGTAACTGGAAATGTTTTACAGACAAGTTCTGCCATTTAGCATGCAACTGTAATATGGTTCTATTATCCATTTTCAATCAATATTTAACCTTTTCAATAAACAACTTAAGTGTACTAAGCCAGAAGGAGGAAAGCTAATTGCCACATGATATATTTGGTTTCCAGGTATACTCAGCTGGCTAAAGTAAAGTTAATTAGGTTATAGGTAGCACAGCAGCATTTAGAAAAATATATCTTCTGCCTCATAAACCTTTTGTTCAGTCAATAGCATCAACAAATACTTGCGGATGATGCCTGTAATATGATGACCACTACTTGAAAACCCGGACTGTGCTTTTTGCCCTTGCAAATGGCCTAAGTTCCCAAACGGTATTATGGTGAATGATGGAAGTGGGTGGGTGGACACCACGGATCTCCACATCCAGCTTTGTGTTTGTCTTCAGGATTGCATTTGTGAGCCCAGCTGTAGGAAAGCCAGCTCCTTGGAAGAGGGTGACTCCATACTGTGTAGCAGAAGCTTTTTTTTTAGAAGAATAAGATAGAAAACAAGAAATTAAGAGGCTTTATTGTTACACTATTAAAAAGCTCATTGTTTACAGCAACTTCACTGAAGCAGTATAAGCTTGAAAATACTGTTGTTCGTAATTAAAGTATGCTATTGTCCACTGTTCGTGTATGATTTCAGTTCCATTGCACCCTTCAGAAACCTTTTTGTTTTGCTATTGCAGTGCACAAACCAACAAATAACTTATGTGCAGTCTCTCTTGAAAAGTCCTTGTTTCACTGGTAATCATAACTGTCTTTTAGATAGGTTTAAGTAGCTATTTTTAAAGGAGAAAAAATAACATTTAGAATTCACAATGTCAGTGCTAATGAAGAAAAAATGAAAAAAAAGAAATTAAAACGAAGGAAAGTCTGCTTAGAAATTGTTTCCATAGAGCTATTTTATTAGTATTTCATCCATTGTAGATATGTATTTTGTATTTATTCGTCTGATATGGTTCTCTCTTACTACGACATGAATTACAGATGATTTTCCAATTTTTTTAAGTATAATGTACTGCTAATAAACCCAGGAAAAAATATCATTCCAAGGACCAATTATAAAATCTTGATATGAACACCTATCTTTACTCAGGCAAGGAGTCCTGTTCAGCAAAAAATGAATTATTACCGCCCATTTAACTGACGGGAGTCTTTCCCTGGATCAAGCTTCAGATCCCTTGCTTACTTACCATAGTGAGTACTGTATAATAGGGATTCCAGTGAAGTCAAATGGCAAGCCATGCAGTGATTTCGATGAGAGCAAAACTAGGCCCTGAATGATCAACACTGATCTTTATTATTCGAGGGTAATAATGTACCACTCTAGTTTACCCAAAGTAGCTGCTCTGAATATGCTATAGTTTCAAGAAGACTGAACGAATGCATCTGTCTTCATGAATGGTGATTAAAAAAAAAATGCAAATCTTCTTACATCTTTTCTTCCTGACATTAGGTCATTGCTTTATGGCCTTCTTTTCATTTGCACATCCATAGTAATTTCTATTTTGGGACACTATTGAAAATATGAGATTCACTGGATCCAAATAGACATTCTTATAATAAGCAGATTGTACTGAGCTACAAAAGCTGCAGTATAATAAAACAAATTGTATGAATGTGAGAAGAATGTGTAAGAAGTTTCATCATAAAAAAATGACCAATAACATTAAGATGTTTTGTATGAGGAAAACACTCCAAGCACTGTTCTTTGTTACTGTATAAAAAGCCTTTTTGCAATGGCTGTTCCTTGACACAGAGTCTTTATATGTGAAATAATTTATTGCCATACCTGTAACTGAAATAATGACTAAATCATTTTAAAAAAAGTCTCATAGCTCCAGCAGAGTAAATCTTCTACAACTTGCTGCAGTGCTAATCGTAAGCATGTTATACAGTAAGTTTGCCTGAAGCTAAGTTAAGCAGGCAGATTAGGACTGTAATATAGTATCAGGGCTCATAAATCAAGTGTGCTTGCAGATTTTCTTTCACTTACTGCTCCTTCTTACAGTTCAGACAAGTCATAATTACACATCAGTAGGCATTGTGAACAGAGGAATGAGCTACAACATAACGCACAATAAACCCTGTCATATAAAAGCAAACTGGATAAAATAACAGAAGCAATACTCCATTTTACAACATCACACTAAAGAATTACACCATGCCATTGTGTAATATTCTGATCAATCAAGAGCCCATCCACAATTGACAATCCCAGTAGGCTAAAATTTACTATTCAAAGATATTTTCCATTTGTATTTATTATTATGATGATTATGATTATTATTATTATAATATATGGTGAATGAGAACTTAAAAAAGCCAGAGGTTCAAAATAAAAAGTGCTCAGTGCAAAATACAATTAAAGATATTTTCCTAAAGCTTTACGATGCATGCAACCTTTTGACAAATAATAATGGGGAAGAGGTAAAAGATTCTTCGTTCATATTTTGCTAGCATTATGACACCGAGCACAGGTACGGTATGCCAGCCCTTTTAAACCAAAGCCGTGCTGACTGATGTCTCCTAGTTATTTCAAGGCTTAGAATGAGATCAAAGGTGCTATGGCTTTCGCGTATGACATTAGCGGAACACTGAAAATGGGATTTGATGAAATGAGAAAATATTGGTTATTTTAATTCTAATAAAATAATTCCAAAAGAATCAGTAGACAGCAGGTAAATAGCAAGCATTGAGTAGAGGCACAAGGGTTTACGGGGTTCCTGCTTTCTCCCCTAGAAAATTATCCTACATTTCCACTTTTTGGACATAGAGAGCAGATAACTGCCCCTAATTTCACTCACACAACTGAAATGCTCTTTTGTTGCCAAATAACTTGTATTGCAGCCCTGTGGTTTGTCCTTTGCTGTATTCCACCAGCTGATAACTTTTCTACATGTGATTATAATCAAGTCTCTGTGTTTGTGCCTCGATGGAAGTGTGTTGTAGATTTGTGCATGGAGAGGGAGAGGACAATGTTGCTTCCAGAAAGGCAAGCTCTTGGAAGATTGGTCTTTTGGCCAGAGACTCAGCTTGGCTGACAAGAAACATTCACCCCTGGTACTTACCTATGGCCCAGCTTGAAAATATATTATCAGCAGAATTTGATTTTTTTTATTGTTCAAAATTAGGTTGATTTTTACTAGCATGTACCCATTAAGCTTTATTGCTCATGTTGGGCTTTATGATCCTAAATCATTTAAGTGTTTTTAAAAATACCTATCCACATATGCGTTTCCAATCTTCTCCTCTGCACCAAATGCTCTAGGCATGGGCAGTATGGCATCTGGAAAAAGGGAATGCTGTGGTCTTTCTCTAGATTGCTGTAGATTATCTCCTGCCTGCCTCAGAAAAAAAAAAAGGGGGGGGGGGCCCAAAACCCAGTAAATTTAAACTAGAAGATACATCAAATCTAGTGTCTCAGTCAGACAGAACTTCCCATCACAACTTGTCCTGATCTTTGCTGAGATAGGATCTGCTGCAGAAAGTTGCATGTTTTTAAGACTTGTCTTGTAGAGACCAAACCTCAGACTTTGAGTCAAGCATGGCCAAAGGCGAGGTGGGGGGGACCAGAAATTGCAGTGTCATGCAGGATATAATGTCCATATTCAGCAGCATTTGTAATATGATAAAAACTATTACTGTTTTACTCCTTTTCTATGCATCATCTTGGCTTTCTCTTGGGTTTTGCCATTTTTCACAGACGCAGATGTTTTCCTAATGCTGGCCTTGAGGTCTACCTCCCTCTACTTGTCTGATGTCTTTTCCCATATCATTTTGGATTCTCCTTTATGTCTCCAACATCAGAGAATTCACCTAACATAAGCTTCAGCTATTCCTGCTGCTTTCTTGGTCACTGCCAACGATATGGCCATGTGCTGATCAGGTTTTCCATGACCCCATTTCTGAGTCCCCACCAGCCCCTGGCTGGAGCGTGTTGCCTCTCCAAAATTGCAAAGTTGGGAATCCCAAGGCAGTTGCAAGGTTTTACATGATTTCACCTTTTCTGTCTCTCCATGTTAAAATATACTACTTATGCTTTACATGCTTTTGTAGAGTACAGTGCTTTCCAGGGCTCTGCAACGCAAGTTCCTGGTTTGCCCTCTTCGTCCAGCAAGCCCACCCCATCTGCACTTAATGGAGACTGCTTGAGACACCCAGTGCATCAAAATGAGTTGCTCATAGAAAGCATGTTACCTTCCCTATTGCTATGAGGTGATATTTGCAGATAAAAATGGAAAATAATAATAACATTACCAAAAAAAAAAAAAATCTTAGATTTGTGACTAACAGCCACCTTGGGACTGCACAACCCAGCAACTGAGCAGGAAAACTTGCAGCATCTCCCTCTGGCTCCCAGTTGTTAGGTGTGGTCGTCCCCAGGATCCACCTCACTGGGAAAGCATTGATTTTCTTGAGAGGAGAAAGGGTAAACATTTCAAATAAATTTTAAGAGTGAAGTGAGGAAATACAGGCTTAGTCAGGGAACTTTTTATACATATTTTCCTTTCAAAAATGCAAAAGAGCATTTAGTTAATTTACAGAAAACGCATTTCTGAACACAGTGCTCTTTGGTGTCCTCACTATCCTTCTAAGGCTGGCCTTGCTCTGCATGGTATCCAAGCAGTGCTTTTATCTTGTGACCTCCTCGGTTGTCTTGTCTCTGGAAGTGTAATGGTAATGCTTTTATCGCAGGCCATTTCTCTGCAAATGGTCTCTGCCGCTGCTCTCTTGCTGCACGTCCACCTGAAACTTTTGGGCAGAAGGCTCCTGCAGGACAGTGACAACACGGGTGGCAAGTCCACCTTCCGCATTAGGGGCATTTTCTTTTTGTAGGCATCAACTGCTCTGCCAAAGCTTCCCACACATCTCCCTCCACCAGGCGCCAAATTCACGACAGCCAGTGAATTAATGGTCTCACACAGCGAGAAGGCTGAGGAGCACTGTGATATTCATAAGCCGAAGGAGAAGTCATATGTTCATAAGGAAATTGCCTCAAACCATCAGGCTATTTTCCCTCTAATATCTTCCTAATTTGTAAGACGTAGGTAGAACACCCTATTCAATCCACATTATTAAACACTATTCATTAATTTTGTAATTATGTGGGAAACAAAAGGCGGGTTTAAAGGTGTATATGCAGTAAGTCATTCCAGCGAGCAGGGCGGGAGCAGATTTCCCACCGTGTTGCACGGGGCACCTGGGCACACTCTGGAGTGCCTGACCACGTGCTCAGAGCCGTACTCTGTATTCTTGCACACGTATGGTCTTTCTATAAAATAACCAGCTATTGGGCCCTCAGCTGATTATGAGCTCTGTAAAGAGATGGAGTCCAATTGCTGGGGTCTTTATTTTCCTCTTTTTTAGGGAAAAGTGGCAGCTTGCCTTTTATAACCGTCATTTTCTGTTGACATTCACGTTTTCTGTGGACATTTATTGTCGATAGCTCTAATGTCAATTCCGGCATGGCTTGAGACAACACCGAGGCGAAGGTGTTGCCTGAGTGTGGGGACTTTTATTCACTTTTTCACTTTTTTCACTTTTTGTTTTTGAATCAGTATTAGGAACTGAAAGGTGATGGGTTGGAAAAAAAGACCCAATGTTGAAGACCTGCATAAAGTTCTGCAAAATTAAATTTAGAGACAAAATTGCCTTACAGCTAGCCACCGTAGTAGATGACAACTTGAGTCAGCCTTTCATTCCTGGAGTGAGTAAGTTTTCTGTGCTGACTGAATTAGTATCTCCTGATGAAGGGAGAAGTGCTTGTAAAGTATGTAAAACTTTGAGAAGTCTAAAAAAGCAGAAACCAAGTGATTTAGTGTTTAATGCTTCTGCTTTACAGTAAGACAAAAAGAGGCCAATTTTGCGATCCATCGTATGGCAAAGCATTGGTATAAATTGTATGTCAGGTGCTAACTTGGTCAAGCATTATGATCTTATCTTTATGAACTTTGGTACAATTTTTAGGGGCAGATGTTACAGTAAGATGAAGTACAATGTGTTTTATCCAGGGCGGGAAGGTCACACAACCAACTATTTATGTACATTTGCCAACTGATAGGGTCTGGTAGAATCTTATGATAAAGACAAATATATTAGCATGCCCAATGAATCAATATTGTTTAAATAGTGTACCAGAAGGTTCACTGTCAATCACTAGTTTCTGAAAGTTGTTCATCCCAACTGTTAGGTGAATACTGAATATATTCACAGAAGTTTGGATCTGTTCATGAATAATTCATTAAAAAAAAGCAACCGATCAATTTGCAATTAATAATGATTCAGCTTCTCCCACCCATACTCACACAAAATAACACTATTACGGGGCTTACCCCTCTATTGAATAAACTCCTTAAAGGGGACGGGAGCAGACTCTGGTCCTATCTCTTCAATGAATAATTGATTCACCTTCTTTTCTAAGCAATGCTCTGTGGAAATTTCAAAAAGCTTTAGCTGAGCTATGCAAAAACAAACCAAAAAGAAGCCCAAACCTGTTGAAATGGCTCCATGCGATAATGATAACTGATTTCTCTTAACAGAGTACTTTAGGAAATCAGATAGTTACCCTATATGCAATGCAAAACTGCTCAAATCCTATTTTTCCTGTTTTTCTCTGGCCTTCTGCAGCACAAAGACCTTGAACCCTGACAACATTCTAACCAATATTTCTTCTTGAAACTCAAGGAAATTAAATCAGCTAACTTCATCAGGTTCTTTGGCTCAGGTTCTAAGCTCACACTTTTATGTTCAGCTTTTCTAAAGTAAATTTTATAAAACCCCTTAAAACTTTAAATCAGTAATACCATATAGTAATCCCATCGGGAAAGAGAAAACAATGAATTGCACGAATTTGAGTTTTCTGCTTGTTTAATCACCCTTGAAGGAAGAGGACTGGAGAAATTAAACTGAGCAAAATGAGAATTTCAGAACTGAGAGAACAATCTGCTAAATTGCAGTTTTCCTCACCAGTGAGGGTCACTTTTTCACCAGGCTGAAAGAAGAGGTAACATTTTAAAAAAACCTTATTCTGTTACCATTTAAGAAAATGTCAGAACCTAAGTGTTCTGTGACTCCTATTCAGATGAAATAGTAATGTCAAACTTAAAATCTGCATGTAAAAATTACTAATCCAATAGCATTTTCAGAATGTTCCAAATTTCTTTTTCTTTACCAAAAAATGATAATTTTATATTTTTTACACATTCATCTTCACTGAAATTCAAGAGAAAGCACCTTTTCTTAGGTAAAAATAATAACCAAGAGAAGCCAGATGATATCTAACTTCAGTGCTCTTAAGAAATGCATAATGAGGTCTATTGTTTTGTTCCAGACACCTAACTCATTTGGGTTCTTTTTTTTGGGTTTGTTGGTTTGTTTGGTTTTTTTTATTTCCACCTTACACAGAGAACAGTGCTGACAGAACAGACCTTTTCTTTCTGCAAGGCAGTATAATCCCCTTGTAGTCAGTAGATATAAGCCTACTGCCCAGCCTGCAAAGAATTAAGTCCAAAATGAGGTAAGTTTAAGCCAGTAAATCCAGAAATTCTCCACCTGTGTAGGTTTTGATTGCACAAACCAGGTCCCAACCTTGTCAGCAGCACTACCCATTTCCACCCCACTTCTGGATTCTCAGGCACAAATACAAGTCCTTTTTCCTCTTCAAAAGATGAATTCAGACCCCACATGTTTAGCTGGGCTGAGCTGAACACCTAGTTGCTGCTGAGATTAATGGCACGGATACCTTCCCCCGTTCCCCCATATGACATCTCTACGAAATATTGTCACCTGGAAGGATGTAATACACTGCTTTGTACTGATATGTTGTGGTCTGAGCAGAGATCCATCATACAGGAGTTCCTACTGAGTGAAATTTGGCATTTTCAGTGTTTTCCACCAGGTCTCTTCAAATGAGAGTTGCCAGATCACCCAAAGAGAGTTGAATTTCACTACTTAAGGAGGATTCACCAATATCTCAATTGACTCTTTGCATTGCAATATCTGAAGTATTCCATCCATTATCATAGCAGAAGGGCACATATTACCACAACAAGGTGGTTCTCCGGGGTGATGTTTACTCAAACTACAGCAGAAATCATTAGCAAAGTGAAACTGAGCTTTTGGAAGTGAGGAACGATGCAAAGTTTCAGTAATGAAGTACACTAACACACAATCTCCTAATTCATCTGGAGCCAGAAGTCTGTGTCATGTTTTTCTGCGTGCCTATTTTTCATCAAACAACATACAATCTTTACTTGACTATACTGTATATCTTCTCTGCCTAGTGGGAACCCTAATTTGCTTTAAATTGCCAAAGTGCTCATTATGGAATGCTTAGTAGCTAGAGTTTGTACATAATATTTGAAAATCAGCCTTAATTTTTCTGCCTGAGATGAACACTTGGATTTCAGAGTAAACATAATCAGAGATTTACACAAACTCAGTGAACCCTGTTTATTATATTTGCCTGGAATAGCTACAAAAGAGGTCAGAGGTCCAATGTCTTCCTGCAGAGACAGATCATGTTCTAGCTGGTACTGAGGAGGAAAAAAACAGTAGGTGATGCTTTAATGAATGGCTTATCATGTGGAACACACCATGTGATAATAGCAGTGCTGGTAAGGAACGAAGGAAGTAAAAAACATAAAGGCTTTTGCTAGGTTTACATTGCTTGAAAGCTTACATTTCAACAGTAGCAGATGAAGAGGGTTTATTAAGAATATGTAGTAAAATCTGCAGCAAGTTGAAAGGAGGTTTGAACTTTTTGTTTAAACATTATTTTGGAATTGCCTCTGAGATGGCATTGCCCTGGCTAAATAGAAACACATATTGGAATATTTTGATTTTCTGTGTCAATTTTTGTTATCGTTTTTACCAAAGTGACCTCATCTAAGAACTCAGCTCAGAAATAAAGATGAGGGTCACAGACAGATTATTCCAAACACGAAAGGGACAGTCAATAAAATAAGTTACAATTTGGTTTTGTTTACAAAAGGTTGTCAATTAGGAGCTGTGAAATTGCTTGTTCTTTGAGACTAAAAATTATGGGGACAGAATGGTCCAGCTCTTCCAAATGAAGCATTTCTACTACATGGCATGGGCCAGATCCACATCTTAAAACTAGGTTGTATAAAGTACTTATTTCTGAATTACTCTTCTCCTTGTCTTTTGAGAAAGAGGAAACGGGCTCAAAATTGAAACAAAAATGTGCCTATCCCCAGTTGTGGCTCTCTATTTATTATTTTTAAGCAACTGTTCTGAGGTCCTTTTTTTTTTTTTTTTTTTAAAGCAGGAGTCACAAAATATTCTTTCCACCATTTATCCAGAAAACAGTGCCTTGAAAAATAGCTTGCCAGCATGAAAAATACCAAGACGTGATGGCTCTCATTACCGATACTTTTGTAAATCTTGCCCTGGGATCTCACTGTACAGAAGACATCAAGACACCCCATCCCCTTGAAAGTCCCAGACACTGCTAGGATATTCAAAAATACTGAGGTAGGGTAAACTTCTAGCCCTCCCCTTGAAACCAGGGGAAATTAGGTGTCTAAGTGGATATAGGCTTGTAGTTATTAGAGGGAATTTAGCATTCATTTTGAGAGGTTAACCCTTGGGAAACCCGGACATTCAAACCTAAATTTCCCACGGCCACCTGAACCCCGGCCACTCGGGCTCAGGCTGAAGTGTCAGTCCTCACGATCTTGCCTAGCAGGATCATCAGTAATAAGAACTAAATGCCTGAGCTAATAGAGTAATTAATTCTCATTGACGTAGGATAATTCTCATGCAGTTAAAACCTCTGGCTGAAGACTGAACGGTGTGGAAGGAGTTTCTCCACGGTGAGCAGGGGGAGACTGGGATGGGTAGCAAATCTCTGCATTGCATGCAGCACACGTATTTTTCCCTCATGTATAGGTATCATATACTTGGCCACATCTTCCTGGGCTCATGTTAACAGGCAACAGCAAATCTTCTCCCTGGGGGTGTAAAGGCTGACAGGAGAGCCTCCTCTTTCCCTACTTTTTTGCAAAATGCTGTGAAGATCCATAATCTGCCCCTACATACTTGTTGTTAGAATGTCCTTTGGGCATGGACAGCATAACATCCATGCTGCCCATCACCCTGTCCCTGCTGAGGCTGGGGAGCCTGCGGAAGGGGCTTATCCTGACTTAGCCCCTGGTTGCTCACAAAAAGGTGCATTTCTGGTCCTGACAAACTAACCAAACCCCCAGGGAACGCCAAGGAGCAGACAAAACCTGAGCCACAGGCGCAGTGCCGTCCTGGGCGAGTACAGGCTTGCAAAGTCAAATAAAACACTTAACTGAAAGGTAAACTTACAGCACTGTTTAAGTTGGGGTTTGATCTGAAATACTCTTTGCAGCTTTGATTTCTGAGACTTTAATCTCTTGCTTGGCAATAAGTTCTACACGAAAGTCTGGTGTCCTATATTGTTTGAGAGAGTTACCTGCCAGGGTAAATTATGGTAACAGCAACTGCTGATGCCTCTGGAAGCCGTTCCCTGCTGGCTGCTGTTCACAATGTGCAGTGTGTTATCACGGGGTGGACAACCTCAGTTCACTTTGCTGAAGGGCCTCTCCCACCCTGAAACCCAGCAGATCTTGGGGGTCGTTGCTGTAAAAGCAAAGATTTAATGCTCTCTGTTTATGCATTGTATAACTCCAGTAAAAACAAGAGAGGAATGAATTTGGCCTTTTCTCTTGGCAGAACTTAGTAATACAAGTTACGCTACCATAAAACTTTTCTTACAGGAGTGTGTATGAGAAGTTAACCTTATTAATGAGTGTAATTAAGACAAATATTTAAAATTCTAGTCTCCTCTCGATATCTATAGGGCAACAGAAATTTGCATTTCGATATCACAGATCAATTAAGAGCTATTACAGCATAGCGCTCAGGTGTGCACAGGCTGCGTGAGGTGTGCACGTGGCTCTGGATGTGGGAAGCAGGCATCCCAGGTCATTATTTGCCTCCAGCACACGCTAGACCTGCACACGATCCACGCGGCAGGAGCCACAGAGGAACCATGTTCCTCCTGCGCTGGCCTCCAGGTCTCAGAGAGACCATCCAGGAGCTTGACTCTGAGATGATTTGGGGGATTTTTTTGTAACGGATGGATTTTTGAAACCAAGCCCTAATTTTTCTTTAAGAACCAAGACACACATTCAGTCCAGCAGGATTTATACAGCAGAGTGCAATGAACACTCAGACAAACATTTAAGCTCACAGACTCAGCGCTTGTGGCCACTGCTTCTGCTCCCCATCCACTCACTATATTTGGCAGTGTGAGGACTTATAGAAGCGCACTGAGCTTTGAAAATATCTTTTAAGCAAGTTTAACAAAACAGGAAATAATTCCAGCATGTGCAGTTTGGAGAGTCCTTAACTTGTAACATACCTCTTGTCAGCTGGAGTGAATATTTCCAGCTCTCCTTGGAGAGATTCTGTGTCTCAGACCCTCACACAACCCCGGGAGGTAACATAGGGACATTTACAAAGGCGAAAAAGAAACTATCCTCTTTTCTATCCAATTACTTGTACTACATACACATCCACATTGATGCCAATAGTAAAACAACTGAACGTCTTACAAAGATGCTAAATATTCCCAAAATGTTAATGCAAACATTCCCAAATTTTGTCTCTGTGGTGTCCCAAACTGCAGCACCCACACCACGCTGCTCCCACCTAGCTACAGCTGGTTGACTTACCCTACAGCAGTTCATGCATCTCGGGTGGAAAATCAGTCCCAGCTATACTGGCATCACCAACTCCTACCAAACCTTCTCAAGATCCTAGGTACTCTGGCCTTGATGGTGGTCTTGCTTGTGCCTATGCATAGTCCTGATGCAATGTTCTCCAAGACTGCCTTTCCAAGCACAGCACTTTTCTCTGGTCCATCAACACTCGATTTATATTTTCTTGTCTTGTATTTCTGGGTGAAAGTTTTGGGACGGGGACCATCTTTTTATTAGTGTGAGGTCCAGGTTTGCAAATAGGCTTCTGACAACTTGTTCATATAAAAAATAACTGCAACTACAACGATATATCATACAACTGCTCAGACATGGACTTCTGTCACAACTCAGCTGAGGTTTTTTTTCAGAAACTTGAAATGGTGAAGAGGAACCACAGTGCTGA
The DNA here is from genome assembly GCF_028858705.1 of Grus americana. Taxonomy (NCBI): domain Eukaryota; kingdom Metazoa; phylum Chordata; class Aves; order Gruiformes; family Gruidae; genus Grus; species Grus americana. The sequence continues at coordinate 4,077,924 of NC_072857.1, read as the reverse complement.
AAAGCAAAAAACTTACTGTTGGTGACACCACCCACAACCTGTACAACTTTTCAGTGAATATTCTATGATATCAGGTAGGGTTTGTTTTTTTTTTTTCCCCAGCAAGTGATCAAGGGCCTGGCTGCAATAAATAAATAAAATTCCTCCTGTTATTTACAGTGGAAGCTTCTAATTTGCTTATTACTTTGCTTATCTATTCATTGAGATAATTATCTGACACCTGCCAACAGCAGATTGTTCTGACAGATTTTTATTGGCTGAGATCAATTTGTTACTTACCATCTGTCCAGCTAAAGGTGGTTTACAGGTCAACAAGCTGGTGAGCTTTGGAAAATCTTAAAATGATCTTGAGCAGTATCCTTCCTGAACTAATTTCATTTTAATCTCCCTTAAAGCACATGAAAGGATGGACTTGGAAATTAGTTTTCAAGCAGAGTGTATGAGAGAAGAGAAAATAATTTGCCTTTCTTTGCTGTAACCTTGTATAAACTATTTCCTATGAGGTTTCCCAAAACCCCAGTTGAACCCACGAGCTGATAAGTTGCTGTATGACACTAAAGACCTCTGAAGAATGCAAAGAAAAAGGAGGCCATACATAGTCTAACCACCATGGATGTTGGGAGAAATTAATTTCTCCCAGCAAGAAAAAATTTTGAACTATAAATGGTCCAGCGATTATTTCTCACTGTGGCCTTACTTCCCTCCTGCTTAATGTTGGTAGCCTGAATGCACTCAGCCCGATTCCCCATGCTGTCTCTTGTAAGATGCCTCATGCTCCGACTCCCAATGCTATGCCATCAAATTTGATCAGTCTGGGAGCTGGGCAGCAGTGGTCCCCCGTCACCCTTCTTTTCCCCTTGCAGAATTTCCAGCGTGGCTCTGCAAATCCACCTCTGGCCGCCGTGAGGGTCTCTGCCATCCGCGGCTCTGATGGATGTATCTGTGGTATTTGTGCTTCATCGGCTGCATCTCTGGGAGTGCTGGAAGGTCTTTAGTGTCTGCTGGGAAATTATAGGCCACTAGATTGCTATTTTATACTAAGTGCCAATGCTCTAACAACTGTGCTCTTGGTGTTCTTCTGGACCTTCCTCTGGATATTCAGCTTCAAATTTTATTTTTGCTTCTGTGTTGAGAAAAGTTTTGACGAAATACGATGGAAAAATGTTTAAATAGTTCATAAAAGAAAAGTAATATTGAGATTTTTCTCTAATTTTACTTCTGAGCTATCTATGGTAATATATTAACCTCCTATCACTCAGTTAACACTTTTTAGAAATATAAGAACCATTTTAATGTTTTTTCAAGCCATTCTCAAAAAGGGAGGGGGGAGCCGACAGCTACTACTGCAGGATGCTTCAAAAGAAGCCATGCTAACTTAAAATTTCTCAGGGCTCCAGAGGTGAAAGTGAACTTTAAATGATAGCGTTGGATTACACAGGAGACTTCTTTTCCTCTAAGAAACTCATCCTAGTAGTGCTAGGAGACCTTCCTAATGACTATGGATCATTTAAAGATAATGGCACTGAAGGTCCCCAGGACAGTATTTTGCATCAGCGCATCCTTCTCCAGAACCTTTCCAATTGTCGACACGGTCCTGTTAAGTACGCACAGATCACTGCTCAGCGGGAAACGGGTCTGTCGTGACAATATGGTGGAAGGGAAATGTCCAGCCAAGGTTTCAAAAACATCCAGAAATCCCCAAAACTAAACTCCTGATGATAATTTCTGTTGGAAAGATGGTGACTGCAAATGCTGTAAACGACAGTTAGTTTTCTATGTTGAATATTGCAGCCATTTTAAATTAAACATAAAATCATCTCCAGAGTACAGCTCTGGCGTCAGTCAGAGAAAGATGGTTCTGCATTTCGGTGTACAACTTAACCTGAAGTATATGTATGTTTATAAATATATATTATGCATGGGGTTTTTTTCCTAAAATTTTCAAATCATATGGGGTGTCAGGCTGAGATATTATGTGTTACAGTTGTAAGCTAGAAATAAACTGAAAACAGGTTTTAATCAAAGGATATGAAGCAGAGGACCAAACTACTGCCTACACTGGTGGTTTTAAAAGGTGCAAATATAAAACATCTTTCCCAAACTTGTTCTTAAATTATTTCTGAATTAATATACTGTGTCCTTCTTCAAATACTCATAAATTCATCAGAGTGGATCTTTCTCAGCTGATCCTCCGAAAGTCAAGAATTTTCCCAGAATTTATAAAAGCCTGGTGAGTGTTACTCATTATCAGCTTGAAGAATTGATTCCAGTGGAAATCCAATATGTTCTCTCCAAAATGTCTAGCATATCTGCTTCTCAGCTGAGATCTTAGAAAAAGTCTCGATGACACCTTGTACGGAGATGGATTACAGCAGGAAATGAAGAGGTCTAAACCCAACGGTTTAAAATTGGTGCCTTTAATTTGACATCTGAATGCGCGTTTGGAGTCCGTGACAGCTGTGTGTTCCTAGCACCTGTGGAAACCAGGCTACCTTAGTTATTAAGGATTTAGAGTCAAACCCTGCTATTGATTTTCGCAGGACTAGGATCTTAGTCTACATGACTAGGGCTAGCTGTTCAAGCTTGATGTTTTCTGGCCTAAAGAACTAAATTAAAAAGTCTTCCCAGAATCTTCTCTGCTCGTTTATCATAACCTGCTCCATCTCCTGCATACCAGCTTAATTTCATTTCAGTTTCCAGTTTGATATGCACCATGGGGATCTCTTTCCCAGGCAAAAGGCAATATGAGGTGAGAAGAAGAGCATGCTGCCAGCACAGGTATAGGCCTGCATAATGGCGCTGTGACACTCTGAAAAAGGCTTTTCGTTTTAACAACTTTTCGAGTGGGGAGCGAAAGACAGAATGCAGATGGCATAATTGAAGTGGGAGAATGAAACATTAAGCATGCACAGAAGGGATTAGAGAGGAAGACTTTTGGGGTTATTTAATTTTGGCTCAGTTGTTATCTAACAGTTTTGTCAGGGAAAAAATGTTAAAGCTCCTTGCAAGTCCAGAAAAACTAAGGAAGATTATTACCTGCCTAGGAGTATGTAAAACCTTGTAAAACTATCAGACTTGAGAGAATTTATTCTTTATTATGTGATATCATGTTCTACAAAATATCTTTCCTTGCACAGCTCTCACAGGTCCCCTTTCTTCATTTTTATAGACTTGTCAATTCTGGGAATGATCTAATCATGATGAGGATTTAAGGTATGTATATGCATTGTACTGAATACTAATAATTCATGAGCTCTTGGTTTCAAAGATCTTCCCTGTGAAGCTCTGCAGTTCAAAAAGCAATGCCTTAACATAAAAAGGGTGCTAAGCCTTATATTTAACACCTACTGAAATCATTAAAGAGAGATCAGGCATGATTGCAAACGTTAATTTATCAGATCTCACACATGCCACAAGTATGGTGAACAAAGAAGCGGAACTTTAAAAACCTATAAGTTCTCATTAACTGAGGTAGAAAATACAACAGTGAAGGGATTTCAAAGGCTGGCCATGCTGCTTCAAGACAAAGAGACGAATTCTGCATACACCTTGTTCAAGGAAAGTCCTTCTAAAATCACGGGGAGTTTTGCCAGAGAAAAGACTGCAGGATCTAGTAAAAAATCAGGCATACTAGGAGCATTTCTTCTGGATAAGGAGCCCTGTTGTGTGTTAATGACACAACCGAAAGCACAGCCGCTCCCAGAGAGCGCTCCACGCCTGTGGTATCGGTTACCTACAGGAACTCCAGGAAGAATACATATGAGGATAAGAAATAGTCGCTCTTTATTCCTATCAGTAGGTTTTGCCTTTGACTCCGCTGATCAATATCAGCCGTGCATTGGTTACTATGGGAATGAGGCTTTCCTGCACTCAATAAACCCCAAGTTCCTTTTTTTACAAAGGTGAGCAAAATACTTTTAAAAGAAGGTTTTATCTGTTTTATGCCTTGAGGGACTCTGCAGCCATCACTTTAAAGGTACTTGGACACTTTGAAATGCAGAATATTATGATCTAGCTTTGGGCAAGTAAAGACTTAAAACCATTTGTTTACCCCAGAAATCAATGTCAAATTCATGTAGAAATCTATACGCTCTGTGTGCCTACCCTCTGTGTGTGTCGCTGTACTCACGTGTGCATGCACGTATGTGACTGTATGTGCGTGTGCACGCAAGCGTGTTTGTGTCTGTATGTGCTCTACATTAGCAGATACACGGCGATATAACCCCTAATGTGGATTAACTCTCAGGCTTGAAAACAAGATACTGAGATAAAAAATATCTACAATACCTTGGACTCAGCGTCTTGGCTGAGCTAATTAATCCCCCCTTACAATGATCTGAGCATTTCTGATTATAACAACCTACTTTCCACTTTTATTTATGATATTATGGTATTTGATTATAAAATATTTAGCAATGCATTAATACATATTTCTGGTGGCATATAGTGCCAAGCATATGTGAAATAATATGTACGGTATTTCCTGAATGGAATTAATTTAAACAGAAACTATGACGGACGTAATCTTGGACTGCTGCAACATCAGTTCAGCGATGCAACCCCTTCAGAGACGTTCCAGGTAAAGCAGGAGAGTGGTAGCAAACTGCCACATAAAATGCTGCCAATTATAGCCAATCTGTCAGATGTCTGTTCTTGTGACCTATTGCTAATTGGCTTGAAGGATGTTAAGAAATAGACAATTAATCCATTTTTACCCTTTTAGTTCATTTATGTTTTACACAATTTTTTTCTTGTGTACTAGAAATAAAACTAACAAAAGGTAACGATAATGATTTTCTCAACCTGGAAGGAACTACAAAGGACAGGAAGTTAGAGCAGAAAACTATCTGGGTACCTTCTAAACAACTTTATGGCCCAAAGAGAGTACATAAATTGAAAATTAGTGAAGAGTGTCTAGTCAAAGCAGAGTCTGGGAAAGAGCTCCCTCATGGGCAAAGGAAACATTTTCAGGATCATTCATCTCTGTAATGTCCGCCCTCAACTTGAAGCACCTGCTTTTAGACTATGAACAGGCTCTGCATTCACTGGGTCTCTTCAGTGGTCCTCAATGATGAACCCAGCTGCAGTGAGCTCCTCTTAAATTAACACCAAAAACCACCAGAAGCTTGAAGCTTGTCACGATATCTCTCAAACCCTACACATAGCTCAACAAAACTCCAAAAGGACAAGAGCCACCGTCTGTCTTAAGGGAAAAAAAAAAAAAAAGTTAAATATGCATTTGTGGGTCTTTTAGAATAAAAAATCTGCATTGGATCTGCTTAGTTCCCCATGGTATCTCATGATAGCTACACACCAATGGCCAGGACTCAAACTCACACCAACAGTGCACAAGGAAAGGAGCCTTTTCCTGACAGCTGGCAGACAGTTTCAGAGGTGTATATAACTATAATATTCAGCAACCACAGAAAATCATGTCAAAACTTAATCCTTTGATTTAAAATCTGGCACTTAAACCGCAGACACACAAACTCATGAGAAGGAAATATGTATCTTCACTTTCCTCTGCAGTTTCGAGACACAAAATGAGATTGTTTTTGTCATTTCTTGATACTGTAAAAGCTTCTGTTAGCTTTAGATTATGAATTCTTTAAAGGACTTAAAAGGACATCTTTCTTGAGGAGAAAAAAAAATAAAATAACCCCCCCCCAAACTAGAGATGTTCTAAAGAAGTTCAAAACTGAAGTTGTAAAAGAGTTTATGCATATCCAACTTGGAGAAGATGCTCACTTTTGTTTTGCAGTTTGCCAAACTAATGGGACCAAAGTGAGTGCTTAATCAAAGTCAATATTGGCCTGCTGACTCTCAAGAAACAATCTAAAAGTGCTTTGGGGGCTCTTTCTATGTTCATTATCTTTTCCTGTGTCACTTGGTGTCTCTAATGATAGACAAAGAAGCACTTAAAATGTCTCTACTCAATTCTCTTCACTACTGAAATCTCAAATTAAATACTTATCAAGAAAAAAAATCATATTTAGAATGAGATCGTGACACAAGAATCTTCTGAAAAACAGCTTAGGATAATTCAGCAGCCCCACTGGATCTTGCATTTAGAGCAGTCTGAAGTATTCAAGTGACTCAGCAACTCAGTGGTGGGTAATTTACAACTCACTCCTCATTGTGAGCCGAACTGCTAGCTTACAAACTAAAGTGCTTCTGCATCAACCTTTGCTGAATGCAAATGCAGCCTGCCCGGCTCAAGCAGCCGATGTCAAAACTGGAAGTTTAAAACTAAGGGCAAAACACTGCAATACTTGTTCTCTTTTGGCTGACTGAAGGTAAATCCATTAAACTGGTTGGAATTATCCAAGATTAAGACATTGCTCCAAGCAGGCAGGGTCAACCGGCAACTTCATTTGCAGAGTAGAAGATGAAAAACACATAGTGAAAAGCATCACGATTTTCTACGCTTTTTAAGAGTGAAAATGTCACATGAAAACAAATTTTACCTCTACCCAGAACAGAAATACATATCCTAGGAAAAAAAAAAAAATATGTGCTGAAAAGTATTCTCTGAACAAATTTGCAAAAATATTATTAGCCAGTAGCCATATATATGCATGTCCACCATGGAGAACCAACAAGCGCAAAGCCTGATTCTCTTGTGTCAACAAAAAAAGCAGTGTTTTAATGCTCTGCTGCTCCTATGGGACCCGAGTTTAAGGGGCTCGCTCAAGAAATTAAATTCTTCTTAAAGTATGACAACAGAATCTTGTCACACATCTAAAATACAGAAGAAAGAGGAACTCTGGAAATAGGTGTTATTTTTGCATATTTACCAGTCTTATACTAACAAAGCATTTCTTGTTAAAGAGAGGTGAATGAAATTCTATGTGCAGTGAACGCCTGAGAAGAAGCTCTATTTCTGCAAGGAAAAATAAAGTTCAGATTTTATCATAAGAATTTAAGGCTAGTTGATATCATATGAGGTCAACAGGAGGCTTACCAGACTAAGAACTTATGGGTTTGAACCTAAAGTATCATCTCATGCTAATGCAATATAGTTTGTTTTTGAAGCAAAATGTGTATGTAATTACTTTTTATTTGATTATAAATTTTCCTTCTTGAAGTAAAACACTAAACCTTAGTTGCACTAGAAAGACATGCAGCATAAAAAACCGGCCACATACGTACTTAATATAGTGGGCATAAAAATACTAATTAAGATAAAACATTATACCAGAGTACCTACAATAAACACAAATTAATAAACCAATCAGAAATGTGAGCACCTTCAGGAAAATTGTAGCATGCATCATATAATCTCATGGAGATAAGTAAGGAATGTCTAATGTGAATTTTTTTTAATGGACCAGATAATTTGGGGCATAACTGGGAAAAGTCTCAATAAAGAATGTGGCCTGTGAAAATGGGTATATAATGTGTAAGAAATGGTATTCTGCCATACAGAGAGGGTATGGACTCAGCAACTTCTGGGCTCCAAGCTCTTCCAGAAAGGGATGCCGAATAATATGTTTCGTTGGCAACAGCTGACAATACTTTAAGTGATAATATGAAAGAGCAATTCATATCCATCTCTAGAGAGACAGTAGGATGGAATATTTTAAAAAATTAGCTAAAGTAGCTTTTCTCCATCTGAAAATGTCACAGCATTTGAAATATACTACCGCAGTGACTGCTCCATGTCTAGTAAGCGCTGTTCAGAGTAAGCTGCCTCACACAAATACTCTTTGACGGGCATAAAGGGTACTTTCATAGAGAACTTGGGTGTGTTTCACACCACAGTGACCAACCAAGGCTTTGCAAGTTATCACCCATTAGGACCTGCTGGAACAAATGCAAAGTTAGATATTCTGGCTTTAACCATCCCGAGAGTCTGAAGCAGCTGATGCGGTAAAGCACGTGTCCAAAAAAGATTTATGTTTATTTTACCGTGTTTATGTGTTGTAAATGAATAGTGACTTTACCTATAAATGCTGAAATTTAGATGTTTCCAGTTTTAATGTGTATTATTCTTTCTTTATGCGTTATTCTTTCTCTCTAAAATGTCTTTTTAAAAGCATTATTTAACTGAATGTCCTTCAGTGGTGGGAAGACCACCATGCCATGGTTCAGACCCAAGCTCAGAGAAGCTGAAAGATACAGACTGTCCCTCTTACATGTAGTTAAAAATCTAGGTATCTGGAAAAGATTAAAAAAACCCCCCAAACAACAAACAAACCAAAACGAAATGGAAAGCCAAAGGACATTCTCTAAGACTATATTCACTGTTTGTTCATGAGACTTTCAGTCACGCATTCTTTCCAGCAGCATAAAAGCTCAAACAGGTATTATGACAATTTTACCCCCAAACTGCTTGTGAGACTTATCATAAGAGACCCTCTAGCTCAAGGGTGTGTGGGGGAGTCCTCTGGGAAATGTCCCCAGATGCCTTGTCCGAAGTCAGACCTTTCCTGCAAGCATCTCTCACGTGCCACAGGTAGAGAAAGGAGACGAAGCTAAATGACCCGACCCAGCATGACCTTACTTCTGTTAGGAACAAACGATTAATTTCCATCCAGTTTTGACTGTATGAATTGCTTCTGAAAAGTCTTAACACTTCATCTCTCTTCTCTTGTTTTAATTGCTTAGTTTATTTTCTTAGGCAGAGGGAAACTAGTCATTTCTTTCCTTTCTTTCTAACAGCTTCAGTCCTTGGTCAATTTTAGCCAAATAAGAATAGAAAAACATCTATACTATCATATTTCACAAAAATAGGCCAACAGCAGAGGAGATATTATGTCCCAACTGAGGGAAAAGCTACAGGGAGAGCACAACCCTGATAAGCGTCATAGAAAACAACTGGGAGCACAAACTCAGATCACAAACCCAGAGAAAAAGCATTGGTTTCACAGCACAGAGAATTACGTGTCTTGGTATGGTCCAAGTTTCCTTTTAATCAACTACTGCACCTCCCATTGCATTCAATGAGGGATGTCCCGGCACACAAAGGACGGTACTTCTGGTTTTCTGGATGTTTTCAACACTCACAGAATGACCATATGAACTGTTTGCCGTGGCTTTTTTTTTTTTTTTTAGGTTATTGTCTTATAGTTTTCATTTTTCTAAACTGTAATTTTCATCTTTCAAAAGAAATAGTTTGTTCACTCACTAAACTCTAAACCAAAGAACGTGTCCTCCAGATGTGGAGGATTAGACTTTAAATTAGAAAAATGGCAAATATGCACTACATCCAAAAAGTGTTTGTGATTTCAGTGAGTAGATTAAACAGACTATAGCTCTGTGGAAAAATTAGCACTAACAATATGCAGGATATTTAACCTTCTGCTTCTGAATTTCCGGTGTTTAAACAGAGTCACAGGTTATCTAGAACCACAGAGTGAGCAAGGACATTAATTTAGCCTAAGTGTTGGGATCTGAGACTTCTTATCTTTGGCCTGTGCTTGGATATTGGGACAACTTTTTGTCTCTCTATAACCCCTTGTTATTATGAACTGAGCAAATGATAGAAAACCTGCAAGCAAATTTGTAGAGCTGGATATCTGAAAGAATAAACAATCTGGTACTTGTAGTCTGAAGCCATGCAGGGACTGTTTCTTCTGAGTGTCTAATACCTGCAGCTCCACAGATCCCTACACATGTTGTTCTGGCCAATATTCTATATTGCTGGAAATAACTGAGATGATAAATATCAAAGCATATTGAGCCACTTTAAAAATCAGTTTCCAGTCTGGAATCACACCATAGCAGGAGAATCTGTACCCACAAGTAGTCATATGAGTGATAGAAGATACAATGCTTAAGATGCTTATCTGAATCCACAGCTCTCTGATCTGAAAATCTTGCCAGGTGGCTTTCAGGATAGCAGTTTCAAGCTGAATGGCGCTCTCTCAGACACTAAGACAGTTAAATGAATATACAAAGAAAAGAATAAAGGTAGTTGACTGAAGAAAGACATAACAAGAATGTGAAGATTTTTTTTTTTTTGCTTTTTTTTTCCTAGAATAACAAAAATGAGAAATTAAATAGCCTTGTTGTCTAAAGAAAATGCAAACAGTTACTAAGGAAATTCTTGCAAGCAGTTCTCAGCTCTGTTCATCAGGACAACCCATGAACGTTAAGAAGCAAACTTGTTCAGAACCCAGCTTGGCCAATATACCGGGAAGAGTAGAGAGAAATCCAGAAAAAGAAGCGGTAAATGTAGGCAGACATTAAAAATGCCTGTTAGAAGTTATTTTGGGATTGTTTTCTTTATGCTTCTCAAAGTAATTAACTTACACACAGTCCAGTTGCAGCTGCATAACTGCCCAGTGGCTGGAGGTTCACTTGGTCGATTAGAAAAGATGGTATTATGAGAAAAAATAATCACTGTTGGCAGCACTGGAGCTGAGGACAAGTATATTTTGCTTCATAACACCCTATTGCGCATTAACCAGATGCTGTGTCTATGGCAATGTGACCTTGGCCATGGCAAGCCCCGTGGCATGGTCCCTGGTGAGCGTTCTGTGTGGATGGCGAGCGACTCTCATTCAGCTCAGGCTGGCAAACAGGACCCTTTGCGCCACGCCGTGCCCACTCGGTTTAAACATGATTCATGTTTATGTTGTTTCCAAGGTTTCCGTGGTAAATATGCGTCCATGTAACTGGTTTTTGTTTGTTTTTTTTTTAATAATGACTTGGATCTTCCATCTAAGAACGCTTCTCAATCTGCACGTTTCCATTAAAACGTATTTTTTAGTTATTTTTTTGAAAAAGAAAAAAATAAAAGAAGAAAAGATTGACACGAAAGTGAGTGCTGGTCAGCTGTTCTTGGTGTGGTTATTTTTACAGTGACTCAGTAGAGCACTGAACGAAATGTCTCATCTGCGTTCCAGCGGCTCCCTGATGGACATGGGTGTATTTGATGTTTGTAGGTGCTAACGTTTGTTTGCAAAAGGAATTTAAACAAAACAAAACTAGTTTTCCCCAATATCCCATCCAAAGAACACCAATGAGTGTCACCGAGACCTTCAGGCGTTCCTTCCACGTGCAATTGCTTAATAAGATAAAGTCTCTCCAGAATTAGAAGAGATCCAAAAGACAGATTCACTGGGAAGGCTTCTGTAATGTTGTTTATTTAGGATATGTGAGGACTTTTTACAAGAGCTCATTTCAGCTTGCTTGGTTATCACACACATGAAGCCCTGCGCTGACGAATTTGCTTTGCATCTGTGGCTCTGCAGAGCTCTGTGCTACTGCATCCAGAGAGTTTCCAGGATCTGAGCTGGCTTGGTTTGTTCCACGGCACACCAAGCTATTAGACAAGGATCAGAATTTAATTGTACTAACTGATCTCCTGATGGTTTCTAGAGCGGGTGTTATACAACTAGTACTCAGAGAAATTCAGTTCATTCCCCACTGCTAGAAATGGAAAGCTTCCCACTCAACCAAAGGGGCTTAGGGCAGACCCTAGAAAATTTTAAGTAATTGTTGTTAATAAACCCCAGGTTGTTGCCTGCTCCCCAGCACCACGAAGCTTCAGCTGTCAAAGGAAGCTGCTGCCACCCACCCGTGGGGTGCCCCACGGACTACGTCCCAGCGCACGCATCTGAAGCACAAGCCATGAGCTGGAGGCAGCTCCATTTTCCTGATGTTGAAACAACCTGGGATGTGGGGATTGCACGCACACCAATGTTTTGTCGCTTTCCTGGGCTCAAGCAGCTAGAGTAGTTGAACACATCATTCTTTCCCTTGTCTGAGAAACATTTACTGCTTGTTACAAAAGGTTTAGGGATGGCATACTGTGTAATAGCTTAGATGACTGAAAACAAATTTAAATATAAGAAATGTGCTGGCTTATTTTTTGCACGTTGTAAATACTCTTAGAAACGGCATGGGGCCTTATTAAGTTTGAACCTTGGGTCTTTCAACTTCCTCGAGAAAAGAGAACAAATGGTAAAAGCATGAGGAAATAAGTAACCTCTGTGATTTCCTACTTCAGTTCAAGCCCAGATATTTTTGTCAGTTGTTAATTACAGTCATATTTCTTTAACACCTTTAAAAAAGAAACAGCAAGCAAAAGATTTCAAAGAGAGAGGTTGCACCAGCTCAGAAAAGTTCTGATTTCTCCAAACATGCGGTAACCCACTGGGCAAGGAAGATCTGTGCTTCCTGCAGACCCTATTGCCAGTTCTTCACAACTGAGAACTTTTGATTATTTTCCAAACTCGTATTGAAATCAACTGGGTTAGTCACTTTAAAAAGAGACCCCTTTGTGCGGCTCTGTAACCCTTCAAGTCTTTTGTCAGGTTTTGTTTTTTACACACTCTTATTGCTGGATACCAAACTGTATAAATATCTACCCAAATGCTAGCAGAAAAGCTGTAGTAGGACCATAAAGAGGTAACTATTGTCATTTATTTAATTTTTTAGTACTGTTCCAGCACAATGATGTTGTCATTGCAATAGTTGTTTCCCGTATTTGGAAGAGGAAATAGATAAAACCCCTAAGAATCTAAAATGCATTTATGCTTGGGAACTATGCTCAGAGGGTTATTTGGGAGGGGGTTTTTTAGGCAAGGGTTGGAATGTGATTATTTTTACATAGGGCCATAAGTACTGTTCCGAAAAAGGCAGATGATCTGTCTTTCTATTTTTCAGCATAGACTAATCTAGCTGTTCACTTCAAAAATAGGAACCTCAAAAGTCCTTAGGCTTTTGCCAGTCAAATCCCCTTCAAGGTGGAGTCAGACTGGCGGTAGGTAGCTCAGCCCTGCAAAGCTCTTGGTGTGTTCTACCAGCTGCTTCGAACGGCTCCTCGTTTAGCACAGTGCCAAATTGCAGAGCCTGGCATCTCCTTGCCCAGCCCAGACCCCCTTGGTGGGCTACGCCTGAGCCGCTCCCCAAGGATCGCGCAGCAGAGCAGCCGCTGAGCGCAAGAAGCCCGTGTCCGACCGAAATGTCTGAGCCTCTCGTGTGCAATCAGCAGGACTCCCTGGTAAGCCTGCAAGGGTGATGGATGAGCAATGTTTGGTGTCTAATGGGAGCCATCAGGCACCTCTGCTACTCTGGAGTTCTTGCACTGTGCTGTGATGCAATGCAGGGCTGAACCCAGCCGCTGGAGCCCAGCTGAAACATCTTCCTTTTGCACAATCTATTGTTTCACTTTTTATCAAATTATTCTCCTTTCACTTGATATTTTTCTTCAAGCTAGCATATTTAAAAGAAAAACCTTTGACTGCTGCCACCATGAAGTATTTACAGTGTACCCACACAGTATTTTACAATGAATCACGACCCACTCTGTTTACTGGCTGATCCAGTAGCCACAAAACCACGAGTAGAGACAGCAGCGGTGAGCCCAAATTAATATATACATGTATATAGTACCTCAGAAAGTGCCTCATTAACGTCTGCCTGCAAAAGACTACGCAGCCCCACTGACAACTCTTCAAAGCCTACAGATTTCAACACAACCACAGCTGAACAACCAACAAACGGATAGACTGTGATGATCCTGTACCCAGAAAAATCTCAGTCCCACAGTTAAATTTCTAAGATTCCAAATTATTTGCCATTCATTCTGCCAGATGTATGCAAATCCTTCAGTGACTCAGTGTACTTGGAGGACTTTGGGTGGACAGGTTTGATGCTGCACATCCTAAGGCTCTGGTGGAGGTTAGGTTTTACAGGATCCTTGCAATAACGATGGGGAGCATTGTTATCATTTAATTATTGAGCAGAGAAATACATTCTCAGTTTGGTTGCATTATTCTGGTGGCTTTACTTGTGCCTTTTTCACATAAAGTGAAAGTTTTATTTTGCTCCTGAGGAAAAGCAATGAGCAAAGGAGCATTGGAGATGGTCAAATACTGAGAAGTAGGTCTGGGAACATATTCAGTCATGAATAAACAACCGATAAGATGATTCACTGCTATGCACAGGTGCCTAACATTTGCTGTGTGGGAACATGGGGTGATGACTAGGTTGTTCATCATGCCACTGTGTTTTAATACAGAAAACTTTCCTGGCTTTCTATCGAGACTGTGTTATCCCCTAATTTTTCATGATGTGCCATCTCATATTGGAAACTATCAGTTACCCAATAAATGAGTAAGCAAAACCAACCGCCTGTGAACAATAATCTGTCCTTAAGGATGATCAGCAAATCCCAAAAACTCTCATGAGAAAATTAATTATTGTGTTTCTGGAGAACACTCATAGGTCACAGGTGCAGGCAGCTCTCGGTCTGTTTCACAAGGAGAAGAAAGCCAGCACGTGGGGAACCTGGGTACTCCTAAATACAACGCCGGATGATGGGGAGGCCCACTGCACATCGGGAAAACACCACAGCAAATGTCACGCTGGATAAGGGTTAAGGCACGGCAACAAGAGCTTAAAGCAGAGCAGGGAAAGGGCTTCTGAGAGGCTAGGAAGGTTGCATCCCCCACCATTGCCTTAAAGGATGGCAGTCCCCACTGCCCTCTGCATCCCCTGGGATCTGAAGTGCTGTACACACCCCATACAGTCCCTAAAACTGACTTCATTCCTCTGCAAAAGAGCCCCATTTCCCCTTGTCGAAGCGGGGCTGAAGGTTTCGGTGCGCCCCTCGCATCGCACAGCCTGCTGCCTCCCGCCTCCGAGCGCACAGCCGGCTCCTCCGCACGGAGCTGCCACGCTGCAGCTCGCTCCAGCTTTGTGCCTCCAGCTCTGCCTCTCCGCTCGTGTGTCCGCTCTCCCAGACTGACAGTCTTGGAGACAGAACTCGCTTTTAGTTCAAAGCCAGGTTGACAACTCAGTCCTTTAAAAAAAAATAAAAATCTCATATGCCACCCATGGATATATATGACATCTAATGATGGGGTAACTATTTATAGTTTAGTGGTCTAAGGGCCAAATCCTGCTCTCAGTTACACTCTTTAGGCTTGAGAATAAATCGGCTGAAGTCAGCGTGACTCAGAGAAGAATTTGGCTCTAAATATTTTAGCTGTAGCATGAGTTTGTTGTCTACATGACTGAATCGCCTTGAGAAAATCAGTGCCTCCTCTTTGCCTTTGCCAGCGGGGCCGCAGTGATCCTTGCGTTTATTTAAGGCAAGCGGCGTTCATGCCTCACCTCCCGCATCTGCACGTCACGCCACTCACCTTTCCTTTCGTGTTGGGTGCTTTGCATGTAGGAGCATTTAACTCTTTAGCAATTAGCGCCAGGATTCAACCCTCATGTTCTATTTCTCTGGATTTCCCGTTCTCTTGAGGGCTAATTATAAATGTTCTCCAAGGGCACCACGTCAGTTGCTGGGGACTCTACACGTACATGAGAGACGCAAGGCAGGGCAACTTCATCAAACGCTCTAACTGCGACTAGAGACAGCTTAATAGCAACAAATATATTTGGTTGTCCTTCACAAAGACCTTTCCCCCAGCTGCTTATATATATGTGTTTATCTCTGGTTTTGCACTGTCAGGAAACAGGTGCTTTTCTATTAATAGAGATGATGCAGTAAGGCAAGAAGAAGGTGCAGTCGTATATGAAAACAGGTGGTCTACAGTTGAACAGTTTATAAACAATAACTAATCACTCAAGACCTGTAGCAGTTTCTAATGAGGACTGTAATTACAAGACAGGTGGCTGTAGTTAGAGGAATACATTGTTTTTAAACAGGTTACTTGACTCAACAGCAGTTTTACGGGAGGCAGGATTGTCTACAACATATGTTCCCTCTGCCTTGCGTTTTCTTTTTTTTTCCTCTCTCTCTCTCCCTGCGTGTGTACGTAGGGATGCCTGATGCCTTCCAGTATAAAACCCCATTTTCCGTCACTTGCGATTCGGCAGACTTGTAATTGCTCTGGCTGAATCCTGAGTGTTTATGTCAGGGCTAATTTTTGGAAGAATTCAGCATAAAAAATTTAGCTATTTTTCAGATTGATGGTAGGGAAAATAAGGTGGGGCTTTTTCATGTTTGAACCTTAAAGCGGTGATAGGACTGTTACTGTGTCTGGTATACAGCAGACTTACACAGAAGCTGAAAAGTGATGGACTACGTGCCCAAAGCCTGTTTCTTTATTATTAATTTTAATTGGTGTAATAATAATTCCTTTTCCTAAAATCTTTGCTTACGGTAAAGAACGGTTCTAGTTATTTTTTGAAAAGCCGTGATGCCCCCCTACTTTGACTCGAGATGTCAGGGACAACATTTGCAATGCCAAAGACTTGCACTGTTTTACTGTTCCCCTGAAGATTCACCCGAACACGGCCAAGTCATAGGTCTCCGAACACGCTCAGAATTTGCAATGAGATTCACAAGAGGTTTCACAAGTAGGGAGCACGGTTCATTCACCTCTGGGCTGTCCGCACTGCCGCACTCAGTGCCATCGCCGGGGGCCTCTGGAGCAACCTCGTGCTCTGGCCGCGGAGGCTGAGCTGTGCTTATGGACATACAGCCCTGCTCGGGGAGGGATGGGCAGGTAGGAAAAAAAGAGGAGATAGTAGTGATGTAGTGAAGGACTTGAGGAAATGGGAACAAAACCAGAAAGTCAGGGTAGCCACAGGCTGGCAGGAGCAAAGACGAGACAGACAGGAGCAAAGGGTGACAGAGTTTCTAGCTAGTAGGGGATAATTCCCTCCCCATGTCAGCCCAAAAGTGAACATCATGAGATTACGTCTGTAAAGCCACTACAGCCTTATTCCGAGGTCGAATTTGTGCCAGGTCAGCCTGGGCAGACACCACCGCTCGTTTCTTATTTGCTATCTGCAGGCAACCTGCCAGCGCTCCACCAGAAAGCGGCTGTGGAAGTAGAGAGGAGGCACCGCGTGCTCACAAATGGCGTGCCAGAGACCACCTTTTACAGCAGTGCACACAAACATGGCCTCTGTGCATCTCCTGTTACAAACGTCTTAAAATACCATTGGTGAAGCGTGGGTCTCAGCATTAACATGTAGGGCTGCATTCAGGACTGCAGTGGACCTGCCTACAGCAGGATGAGCTCTGGGTTTTGGAGAGATTTTCTGTTTCCTTTTGAGTGCACACAAAGGTCAAAGCCCAGGTTAAATACCATATCTTGCTTATAACTTTATTTTAGCTCATTTTGTCACCTCCTTTGTCCTCAGAGCTACTGCTTTACATTTCCTCAGGATGATGGCATCATTTATCGGAAAATACCATAGTCTTAAAAAAGACTTACTTGCTTATTTCCTAAAGCTCCAGGAGTCTTACATGTGGGAGTTTTCCAGACTCAGACAGGTAAAGCTCTGTTGCTTGAAGTGTGAGACTGAACTAGACAATCTCCAAGGGTCCATCCAACCAACTTCTCTGTAATGTGCATGAAGTCTGGACAATCAGGAGTTCTCGTAAGAGTCCAAAGAAAGAGGATTGTCCACCTGTATCTGAGATTGTCTCCCAGTCATTCATTTGTTATTTTTCTTCTCATGCTGATGTACAGTGAGAGATGAGTGCCTCCCAAATTTTCATCTGTGCTCCCTTTCCTGCAGTACGTATTGCCATGTTTGCACCCAGTTGGGGAAGGCTGGATAAGGCTCTGTCTCTATGCATTGCACATGCAGAAAGGGCAAATTTGCTGCCTCTGGATTTTTGGATGGGGGTTTGAGATGGATTAATTATATGTCAAGAGGGACTTGAGCAATAATAAGTGACTTTATGACTGTCTTTACCACTTGGTAGAAAGGTTACATTTAAAAATTGGCTTTACTGCACTGGATTTTAGGTTAAGTTCAAAATGCAGCTTCCGCTGTTAGAACTGAAGGGTCATATAAAATTCATTGCAATAGAATATTTATAAGTATCTGGGATATTTGTAGGAAACAATAATGGGAGAATCAGAGCTCACAGATAGAAGGGGGAATTGTTAAATGGCAAATAAACCCTCCATTTTTCCAGCACTTAACCCTACTTATAATAATAATTATTACAAATCTGAGCAATGATTAAATTTCATTCTGAACCCTAGTCAAACGTATGTGTATGGAAAATGATTTTTGTGTTAATAACTTGCGTTCTGTTAGCATTCAGAGGAGGATCGATGTGCATGCACGTCACACGTCTCGGACCGCCTTCGTCATGCCAGCGAGGTGCAGGTATTCTTGGAGGAGATTTGCGGGTTGACATGCCTCACTTCACATGTCTGGGTAGGAGCAAAGTCCTGTTTGTTTACAGCCTCTTCTTTCTAATCACATAATTACATCTTTGAAGGCAGGCATCAGACAAAAGCACAGAAAGCGAGCAAGGTAAACCTGCAGCAGCTATTGTTCCGGCTATTATCTCATCACCCCTCTTCTCCTCCGAGATACAGGCGGTGGCGTGCAGGGTGTGTGTTTGTGCAAGGCTATCATTTTACTTGGGTGGCGTGTGCCACCACAATTATCTCCCTGAAATACAAAAGTAAACTGGCTGTTGCAGAAACAGAGGGCATTCAAATGGAGGGTAACAGAGCAGACCTAATTAGCTTTAAGTACCAGTAATCCTAGGAGATTTTATCTAATGATAAAAGCCAGGGAAAGTCCCTCAGGTATGAGTAATAAGAGCCCAGCCAGGTTGGCGATGTATCAGGTGTTGTATGTCAGCTCTTCTGAATGCAGCCTATTGATCCAGAAGTTGCCTGTATTTTCTGCACAAATTGAATTTAAATTGCTTACATGAAGAAGACATCTGGCAGGTTAAGGTTTACCTGTTTCATATTTCAAAATAATCTTCTCCACCAGCAAATAGGTAGGAAAGAGCTCTTTTGGAAATAAACCAAGCAAAGCTTTTTAAAAGACGTAGACAAGCTTGTTCACAATGCCTGAACTTGACGAGGTGACATCTGAGCAATGCATTTCAAATTATTAAAATAATAAAGCAGCAAAGTTTGCACAGATTAAGCACCTGCACCATGCCTTCACTCCTGCCGAATGAAATGATATAATAATGCTAGCAAAAGGTATAGTCCTCGTTTGCATGAAAGACTTCCTTTTTTTTTGGTGCTGAGGGAGGTGTTTGTTGGTGTTTTGGTTTTTGTTTGGTTTTTTTGGGGTTTTTTTTCCAGATCAAGGCTATTATAGCCAGTTAAGTTACTAGTTTATTAGTACACGGTTACAATTTTTATTTTGTTTTATATAGGGCAGCATTCCTAACTTGTGATCTAATAAATGCAGATCACTTACTGAAGGTTGTTGTATAGAATATAATTTTTTTTCTGAGTATTTTTGGGGGATTTTGTCCACCCTGGAGGTTCATATGACGTCTCTCCAGCCATCAAGTTCCTGAATCACCTTAATCGCTCTTCCAAGCAAAAGAGGCTGTCGGTTTGAAAATGCTTGTTCTGATCCCATAGAGTTACACCTACAGTTTCTCAAATGCTTGAAGTCTTGAGCACTTATGGTGTTTATTTTGGGCCTCTGAATTAGGGGTCCAAACTGAATGAGTATGTTCTACATTGAGAAATGAATATAACTCGCATTAATGTCAGTAAAAACCCCATGCCTGTGCAAACAATAAAGCCAGTTTAGATAGTGTGAGAATAAGAAAAGGGAGGGAAAAAAGCACTTTCAGAATAACAAGAGGCACAGGAGATATCTTTCAAAAATGTTATTACGTGCCTACCAACTTGGTTTTTTAATTGTTTTTACTTAATGTGCCTAATAAGTCCTGGCCTGCTAAATCAGCCTGTTCGTCTTTCTCGTAAGGCACCTTAGCTGCTGTTTGGACAACATCCATTTGATAATGAAGCAAGATGCAGGCTAGACAGCTGCTTTTTTCTCACTCATTTCACTCTGTTATTGGTTAACTTAGTGGAAAAATGTAAATTTTCCAGGGACTTTAGGTTGGAGGTATCCCAGCCAAGGTAGATATGTGCTTGACTTGAGGTCTAATTTAAGTCCTGTGTAGTATTGATCGGCTTGGCCCACCAGGGACCCTTAGAGTCTTCCTTTGCCAAAGGTAGACAATGGTATGAAAGTAAAGTGTAATAAATGCCCCTGTCCGGTCCCATGTCGATATACAGCTGCTCTTTTTTTTTTCCTCCTTTTTTGCTGTTTTGAGTGCATCAGTATTTCACGTTTATTGTAGTGTGATGAAACACCTTTCAAAATGGCCAGAGGGACACTCAGCAGTAAGCATTTAGGCAGTACAAATTGGAGTGAACAGGAGGACAGTTAGCAGGGAATATTTCTGAGGTCAAAGCAAGCTGAATAAGAGCTGAATCAGCTAAAAGCAGAGTTGAGAGCTACAGTACCTACTGCAAAGTAAATATAGATTACATTCCCTTAGACAAATTGATCCATTGGAGGACGATAGGTCTTCCAGAAAAAGAGGTTGCTACAAAAGAATTAAGTATTTTACACTGACATACATACAAAGAACCCTTAAACACAGTAGCCAGAGATGTATCACCAGGGTAGTCCATACTTGGTCCCCACATGAATAATTTGCAGTGCACTGCAAGATTTAAGGGTCCACAAGTTGCACAGTCCTGTGGATTCTGACTAGTATTCTGCCCAGTAAGCAAAGCATTATAATTTAGCTGCTCAGCTGAGCAATAACTCTCACTTAGGCAAGTGGACAAATCATAAGATTGCAGAGTAATTCAGGTGGGAAGGAGTCCCAGGAGGTCCCTGGCTGGATCTCCTGCCCCAGCAGGGTCAACCTCTGACCCCTCAGGGCTTGGTCCATTCAGGTCCTGCAAACCTCCAAGGATGGAGACTGTACAACCAGCAAAGGTGAAAGGACATCCAGATTGACAAGTCTGTCCTCAATCGTGGTAACTCCAGAAACAAGCAGAACCTTGGATATGAAACCATAGCAGTTTGTCCAGAACAGTTCTCAAGTGTCCTAAGGAAACTACTAAATTCTTGAAAAAGGTGATAGAATAAATGACTCTGTGAAAGCTCTCCTCTCTCTCCATTGACCTTACAAGTGATCTAGATGATAATCTTTTGGCTCCTGAAAAAATGTGATCATTGTGTGCATAATTATTTTTAATCAGTAAAATACTCGGGGAGGAACACAGCATTGCAATTACCAGTAAAGGCGCCATTGTCTAACAGTTGCAACGAATCATTTAAAACCAGATTATATCAGGAGATCGATGTGAATAAATACACATGGCTCCACAAAATCCCTAAAGATCTCTCTTCAACATCGCACCACAGAGATACAGGCATCCAAACACACAGAGAACTCTGCAGAACTGTGACCTCAGTAAGTGATTACCTTCTAGGGCAAATAAGAAGAAATATAGTTCAAAATTATAAATTATTATTTCCAAATTAAAAATGTAAAAATTTGTAAAAATGTCTTGAAACTATTTGTAAATATTTGCCCTCTCTTTCTAAAGGTTATTCTAGACTGAGGAAACACTGAAGGCACTAAGGAGAAGACTTGAACTCAGGGCTCTTCTCAAAGCTAAAGAGCTCGATGCATGTCTGCGGGGTCTCTCTGCAGGCACATAGGCATTGCCCTTTTCTCAGTACAATGGCACACATTTCTTGAGGCACCACCTAGATGCACACCTGGAATAGCATCGTGGAGTTTGATTAAACGGAAAACCAGCCACATTTATAGGTGAATTCTACCCAGAATATCTTCTCAGTACTTAAAAAGAAATCTTATAAATGAGATGATTTACTACAAGAGTCGTGGCACCATTGTCCTGATTTTTTATTTATTTATTTATTTATTTATTTTCAAAAGTGAGTGTACAGGATAGCATATTACATAGGGCTAGGATTTCATCAGCACACAGGCAAGTCTCATGGATTTCCAAGCTCAGCAGTCCTCTGCCAAGAAGCTGACTTTTAATATGGGAAATAGACCCCTGTTTGGGATGTAGCAGTCCTGGTCAAGCTCAGGGGTCCAGGCATCGGTGCAGCTTTTTTGTCAAAGCAGGAGGTGCTTTGGAGGCATGTCCACGATGGAGCGTAACATTATAGAGGGCTGGAATTAGCTGGGACCCATAACTATTTATTGGAGCTAACCCTACTCACACATACAGTAGCAGTGTTTTTTGGCAGTCACTTGCAAAACTGGGCTTGATTGTCTGGAAGTGGGAGCAAAATTACCAGAAGAGGAGAGATTAGCTTGATATATAGTTCATTCATTGTTTGCTGTCTATTCTAACCTCCTTGCATTTTTCCATTCTGTCCTGAGTAACTGAGTATCCTGGGTTTTCAAGGGTAAGTGACTGTGTGATTACGATACATTTTTCCAGCCTAAAAGCCATCAGTAAAGTGAATGGGGCTACTCTTGTAAGTGCTTAATGCCTGATGTAAGAGTTGCATGATCTAGTCCAGAAGTAACACAGTTACCTCAATTACTGCAGTCCCACTAGGCTATTCACAGCAGTACTTAGGAGATGTCGTAGGCTCGGGCTCTGGTATTATAAACTCCTCAGGGCAGCATGACTGTACACCGGATCTCATCAGTAGTTAACAAACAAGTCCTCTATGAGACACTAGCCATTTTTTTTTTTTTTACTAGGGCCTTATTTATTTTTATTTATTTTTTTTTTACATCTAGAAACGAACATAGTGTTATTAAAGTTATGGCAAAGCGCACAGCCTCACCATATCGCTTTCCTAAAGCAACGCAACACAGCGAGACGCCATGTGTACTTTTGTGCTTTTTTACATTGTTATCAGGGAAAAATATGTCTTGCAATTTCCCAGGGGGCTCCCTGGGACAGTGTCTCAGTGTGAAAGGGCACCATGGGGCTGCCTTGGACAGTTTTCTTTCAATAAGTTTTTTTTTTTTTCCTATTGTAACCACTCTGCTCTGCTGCTTCACTGATTTCCCAGCTGTTCTTCTTCTGCGGTGTCTGAAGTTGAATGCAGAAAATCTGTAGCTGAACAGCTCAGAAATAAGCAGCAGATCATGGCAAGCATGAGAAAACCATGAATACATCTTTCTCTTTAGACATAATGGTTTGATTCTCTGTTGCGTGCTGGGGGCACAATGTGTAGTGTTTGTGCCCGTACTTCACAGGCAGGAATAACTCTGCAAGGTACCGACCGGGGGATAATAAGACCTCGACAATCCCACGTCAGAGCTGGCGTAAGGACTGCAAAAGGTGCACGAAAGCTTATTTTATTTTATTGTTACTTATATCTACATGCAAAGCTGCAAGGGTCTCCCAGGTATAATTTAGGCTAGACCTAGGCAGAAGGAGTTAATTGTCCCGGGAGAACTGAGCTTTCCTTGGCGGTGGACGACTATCTCTCTGTTACACAAGGGAACGACAAGATTGAAGGCCCTTCCAATTGTTTATCTTTTTCTGTGTAATGCCCCAGAAGGCATTATTTCTTGTATGACTTCACATGGGGAAAAACCAAGCAAACAAACCAACGATGTCTTTCCAATGATAGTAAATCTACAATGCACTTACGCTCAGTTAAAAAGTCCTTTGTTTTAATACATTATAAAAATACAGGCATGTGATAAAAGAAATTCTGCAGGAAAGTGCAATATGTTTTGAAAGCCAAAGCAGAATCATAGACAGAATGGGACTGAAAGGATCTAGAAAGGCCATTTTTCCCAAGGCGCAGGACTGCCTGCTCTTCTCGAGAAGTTTGGCTAGCCCATTATAGGTAGTTTTCTTTCAAATGATATCAGTAAACCCGCAGATTTGATATCAGTAAAATTCTTTGCCAACCTACGGTTCATCATTTTTATCTTGAAAGAGGAGGAGGGGAAGCAAGAGGAACATCATTTTAAAAAATGAAAGCATAATGTATGACTACTTCCATAATCAATCTTTTTTATTTCTTCACTTGAAATATTTTAAACCTAAAATGTCATTCAAATCATTTAAAAAAAAAGTTATGTGAAAAAAATATTCATAACTGAAGTATGTGGTGAACAACTTATTCAATGTGAAACAGGGTTTTATTTCATGAAACTGTTTTCAGAAAAATTCATATTTACTTGATTCAAAGTTCTAATTCTTCTTTTTTACATGACAGATTAAAAAATCCCGCAGAATCCATTTCAATCAGTTTTATTTTAATTTTATTTAGTGAAGTGAATGTAGTAAACTATGTCTACTTCACCCTCTCTGACAGGAGTACCATTGACAATATTCTTAGAGAGATGTGTAAAGGTATTATTTCACTTCTATGTAATCATGTTGTGGTGTATGTGATCCACCAAATCTCTTTTTACGCATCCCTAATGATGACAGGTATTGCCTACACATCTACTGATAGGAACTTTATATACCATCTGGTTAAAAACTAACAGTTTTGATTCAGATGCGTTAGAAAGCTTCACAGACAGGTCTGCCGCAGCTCACCTTGTCAGGTGGGATTCTGAAGCCCACCCTGCAGACCAATCTACTGCGGCTCAGAGAAGTTAGGCAACATCCCTGAAGGCTCCAGTACGCAGAATCTGAGCAACGCGGCCCTTCCCTTTCAGCATCCTGCTCCGGCAGGCAGGTTCCTCTTACCACCCTACAAGAAGCCAAACCCAGTATTTCCATAGAAAACCAGGAAAACAAGGAATCACCACTTTTTGAGAAGTTTGGAAACACAGTTTCAGTATTTCCCAGCATGTACCTAAGCACAAACGTTTCTGTCTCCATTTTTATCACTCTAGGCAATGGAAACTGTAGTTTCTATATTTAATGTATTGAAACTGCCTGGTCTCCAAGGTAGCAGGGGTATCTATATGCACTCATAGAATACATTTCAGGCTCAATCACTTTGAAAGCCTGGATAATAGAGGAGCACTTGTACTTTGGATAACAAAGTTATTTCCTTTAACATCAACAAGCTGCTCAGCTAGTAACTGCATCAGGCATTGATTTTGTTAGCCTGTTTGTAGGCACTGTAGGGGCCTTTTTAACCGATAAAACTAAAAAATTTGCCGATCATTCTTCACGTGCATTATTTCACAGAGCAGAGCTGACAGGAGGAGCTGTATTAATTTCAGCATTGCTGTTTTGAATGTCAGTAGAACATCTGTAGGACCAGCCAGGAACTGCAACCTCCCAGCTTTAAGACAGATCGAAGCGTGAACTTAGATCTCAAGCCAAATTTTATACCTGGTTCCTATCGGGACTGTAAATGTGCATTCACTTCCCAGACTGGCAGCTTGGATCCCATGCTAACGGCTTGAACACGCAACTGGATTCAGATGTGGGCTTCTTCCTGCTATACTCAACTCTGTGTATTTCAACGGGCCAAAAACCTGCCTGTTTACTCACTTGTCATTACCAAGTGCTAAATTGAAGGTATCATAAGCTACCAGTTATATATTCCCTGGCCATCTTTTTCTTTTTCTTGTAAGAAACGCTTGATGTACATTTTTTCCTTATCCCATGTGCTCTCTCTCTGAGTAGCAGCAGTACCACAGTGCCCAGCACATCCCTCCTCCCACCCCTCACCGTCTAACTCCTGTTATCAGTAATGGGAACTAGGCATGTACATGAAAATGAAAGCAGATCCCTTAGTGTAAACTTTTTGACAGAAGTGTTCGTAACAACTTTTCAAAAAAAACATGCCTCGTTTATTTTCCCCTTTCTTCCTCCCAGCTTTATGTCAGTCATCAATCGAACAGGAGACAACTCATTTCATTTCTGTGACACACAATGATGGACTTGTGTTACAACCCTGACTTATTTTGAGAACTTCAATTTCTCAAGCTGAAAGCCTGAATGTCCCATGCTTGGAAGGGCTATTGATCTGATGTAGATGGACAGCTCAAGAGGAACTGATACATTCCTTACAGCAATTTTTTTTCTGACCACTACATAATGTAGACTTTCTGGTTGTTTGTTGACATCTAAAAACTTTGATTCTGTGATTTAACTGATACTCTTTTGCCATTTCTACTCAATATTTCCCTGCACTATTTGATGTAGGCATTATTTATTATCTGCTACCTGGAATGGAAAAGCTGGTTCACTGTGATAAAATGTACAAATTCATAAGGCGGCAGGAACCTATAAATGCACATCACAATAGTACAGTTGCAAATGTGGGCCATTTCCAGATCCTAATCCTTCCCAGTGCCTTTCAGGAGATATACTGTCACCACGAAACGGGTTTGGATACCTGCTCCCTGCCTCAGACAGAAGACACCAGCCATCACAAGCAGTGCAGACCACCTTGCATCCGAGCACGGATGGAATAAAAGCTCGCACGACACTTTAATCAAGGAGGCTAATTTTGCTTCAAAGCAGGATAAATACCAGATATCTGTGTCTCCTCCTTTCCGGGTTTTCCCCTGCTTCGCCTCAGCTCCTCCGCGCTTCTTCTGCGTGGACAGCAGGTACCTGTCAAGCGTGGGGACGTCACCGAGATGGCAGAGCCCCAGCACCGCGCCGGCAGGAACAGCCTCTTGGCTGTCTGCAGATCGCAGGAAACAATTCATTCCGCTCTTAATGATTTATATAATTTCTTTGGACTCACTCCTGGCTTACGAGGTTTTCTGCTTTTTCTATTGCAGTTTAGAGAACTAAATGAGAGACTTTCAAAAAAAATGGGGGGCAGCTCCTCGGACGAGGTAGCTCTATGTGACAGAATTAGTGTACGTTAATACCAGCCCAGAATCGGTCCCTGCGTTTCATTATCAGCCCTGCCTTTAAAGGAGGGCCTCCTCCTACAGGACTAATTTAGAGCAATGAAAATTAAACTGCATCTCATCTAATAGTCAAAAAGATCTGCCGAAATTGTCCTCGTTTAAATACCAATTCAACTCTTTTCTGTCACAGCAGGCTAGTGTATCCATTTTTTTCTTCTAAAAGCCAAATACTATTCAAACAAAACAGTCACTTCCATGTTAATTATATGAAAGCAAAAAAAAAAAAAAAAGAAAGAAAAAAGTGGGAAAAAGGAAAGAAAAAAGCGACGTGAGAAAAAAAACAAAAAGGATATTAAAGCATTTTATGAGAACCTAGATTGTGCAACTAAAGCACGATGTGGTCTTAGACCTTTACTTTGTGTACAGAGCCAGACTTTATTCTTTGATTTGGTGCATAGGATCACAGTCTATTATGATTATAATGGTTATAATTTTGTTGACATTTGAAAGAAATAAGGAAGGAATAAGGAATAGAGGTAAAGGAGGTTGCTGCAGAAAAAGCATCCGTGATTCAGCTGATGCGAAGAGAATGTTAGCACCGAAGAGTACTAAAAAAAACCTAAATAGCTTGCCCCACCCCAAAATCTCTCAGTGTAAGCATTGGGCTCTTTATTTGAGTTAAATTCTCAGTGAACTAAGAACAAACACTGTCGGGCTCTTGGGGTATTAAGGGCAAGTATATTTTCAATCATAATTGCCTGTTTGGAAATGATGGGGTCGGATTTTCTGCCGGTTTAACCCTTGGCACCAGCAGAGCCCAGCTGTTAGCATCTGATTAGCACTGCTGCAGAGGAGTCCCTTCTGCAAGGTGGAAGATACCAGCCGTTCCAAAGGAGGTGCCCCTTCCAACCTGGGCTGGGAGCATTTATCACAGAAAAAACAAGCTAGTGGGTTAGGAAGGCTTTGGGAAACTGATTCAGCTCAGGCTGCTCAAACTTTTTTCACAGCGTGACCTATATTTAAATAACTCTCCAGTTTTTTTCCCATCACAAAACCACCATCTCACGCACCAAATCCCACATAGTATCTGTCACTGGCACCTCAGAGGAGCAAAGTATTTGCAGAGAGCTCAGTATTTTCCTGTCAATAACTTCTTCCCTCTCACACTGGAAGATACCAGGGGCTCGGGTCAAGGCAGCTTTCCGATTCCCATGTTGGAAGGCCAGAAACATCCCTCCCAGCTGCTCGTACCATGAGCACGGTCACCTCTCCTCGGGGCAGTGGTTTTCCTGTTTCCCCAGTGAGAAGCAGCAATGCTCCCCGATTTCGCCCCTGGAGGCCCATTTCCCAGCTCCTTCCCACCCATCACTTGTTATCCTGGATCTTCGGTGTGACGGTGGGGAGAAGGGGACCTTGGCAAGGCGTCATTTCTGACAGCCTCTGTGAAGCCATCCCTCTACAATATGGAAAAGTAATGAAAAAAAAAAAAAATTAAAAAAAGGAAAAAAAGTGGAAATTCCTGGTTAGAGCCTCTACTTGTACAAAAAGCATAACAGCTTGCATGAACTGCAGCACTATGACTATTGCTGTTAATGCTTCCAATGACATCATTGTTTTTCAGAAGTGCAGAAGACTGGTTAGGGAAGCCGAAGAGAGAGAGCTGAAGGCAACGAGGGTTTTAAAGGACGTCGGAAGCAAAAGATCTTTCTTTAGATTGTCTTCCTTATTTCCCTAGTTCCTTTATGTACTCAGATTTGGTTTTTTGGAACCTGTCACTGCAGCAACGTCTGGATAATTAAAACCTTAAATACCATCAGACCTACCTCAGATGCCCGTGTTTGCTATCACCGTTCCTGTTCACACGCTCCCCTGTACTGTTACTTTTGTGTGCACAGTCAATCTGCTAGCTTTCAACCAAAGGGATTTTTGAAGTAAATATTGAGCGATGAGGCACAAAAAGCATTACTAAAATACAAATGTATTACAGCTATTCCATTTTCACTCTGCACTCTACATAAATACAAGGAGCTTTTGTCAAGATTTCTCTTGTAGAAATCCATGCTGTTTACTGCCCGTGCACTTGAAGGGTTTTTTCTCCCCTTTAGGCAGGAGGAGGCTCGAGGAAGACTGGCAAGCTGCTTTTCCAGGTGCTGGAATAGTGCAAAGCAATTGAACCATACTCATGGATGGGGGCCATCAAACTCATATGGCCAGTAGAGTGTTTTCTTTTTTGGCAGTGCTTTGTTCCAGGTGGAACAGACTTTCATCCACATAAAGGAAACTCTTGTTTGTCTCAGTCTCAGGTAATGGTCTACAACCATCCAGCTGCAGTAAAATACGGAACCTATATGGACATATATACACATTGTATGCATGCATACATACACACTCACCTCTTTCTCGTGCGTTATACACACCCATGCTACATACTAAGTTAATTGAAGAAAAAGTAAGGGCATTTTTTCCTGTTCTGTTAATGCCAGAAAGCCCCAGCGTAGCTGCAGGAGAGAGCACTTTTACAACGCAAACGCTCCAGACCAGGTTCCAGCTGTCGGAATTTTATGTCCTTGAGATACTTCTGGAATAACAAAGTGTCATGCATGTCCCTGCCAGTACACGAGATCAGCACATGAGACCAGACGTACAGATGTTGCCTCCACATCCACCCACTGGCATCTTATTATCAGTTTAGTTAGTATCCTCCACCCATTTTCAGCCAACTAGGAAGTGAGGAGTTGTAATTTGTGAGAATGAGCTGTATAGCAACCATTTATCTGAAAAACAAACCTCTGCTGGCAGAAACTTAGGAAGCAAATAAGAATCTTATGGAGGTTTTCTGTCTTGGCACACGTAGGTAACTAAGGGGGAACGCTGTGATTACACAGTCCCACGAGCAGGGGTACCTCTTAGAGGTGAAGGGAGGGACACAGATTAGCATTGGACACACAAAAAACTTGCTTTAACTGACCAACAAAGACATTGTCTTTGGGAAGGAACATCGCAGACCGATCCACCTGACTTCCTTTACCCTTTTTCCTTGCCCTTGCTAAGCACCAAAAGGATGGGTGCAAATTCAGGCTTGTGGATGCTGCTAGGGGAAATAGCCACGGCGCGGTGGCAGGGAGGCAGAAGAAATGGTCAACCTCTGCCTCCAGCCTCGGGGACCAGCACTGCCAGACAGCCAGGGCCTTTGTTAGGACCTGATAGGCATGAATCACAAGGGTCAGGAAGAAGACCCCTTGATATCTCAGGTCATCAATAGATTTCCAGCAGCAGTATTATTTCTACTTGTTTAACGTGGAAATCTTATCAGCACCGTGCACGGCACATAAAGTTATGTAGAGAGAAACAAGCTTGGGAGGAAGGACTGAACACAGATAAGTGTTGTATTGTTAATTACTCAGTTAATAAATCCAGGAAGAAGGTGGGTTTGCATTCACTGCCGTACAGACTGGTATTCTGGCAACTGGGGGAAGACATCTGCTCAGCCCAGGCCTCCGCTGTCTGTGTGTATGATCACACCTTTCTAACGAACATCTTAAAGCACTTCCTGAGCAGAACGAATTTAGCCTCATCCCTCTTACAGCTTTGGGTACCGAGATGTTAAACAGCTCAGAGGAGGTGCTGAGCTGGGTCCGGTCAGGATGAGCCCCAGGGGGGCTGGTCCCTGTGGGGCTCCAGTGCTGCAGCAGAAGGTCGGTCTGGCTCCATCATCCCCACGCCCCTGCGCTCCCCGAAGGAGGAAGGACAGGAATTTGCCTGTTATGTTTTCCCTCCTTTGCTGCAGTGATGATTTCTTGCTTAAGTTTCCAATCTTTAATTGGGTTGGAAAATTACAGTCACAGCACAGGGGGGGGAAAAAAAATCCCAGCTACTCTGCCCGACTCAAACATCTGT
This sequence comes from Grus americana, assembly GCF_028858705.1. Taxonomy (NCBI): domain Eukaryota; kingdom Metazoa; phylum Chordata; class Aves; order Gruiformes; family Gruidae; genus Grus; species Grus americana. Next base: position 4,047,560 of record NC_072857.1, on the reverse strand, counting down.
TTTCATTTACTACACCATGCTCCTGAGATACTTTGTTAACTAGACTAGAATGAGGATATCTTGAATTAAAAAGATCTTCTGCCCTTCCTGGCTGCTCTGCGTCTCCGTGCGCATAACGAGGTGCCCAGGACTGCCTCTGCAGGGGAGTTTGGCCCGGGCAGCTTTATGTAGGAGGTGATATAAATAGATAAAAGCCTCACTCATGGAATATAAATTTATTTCTACATATACCTTCCTCACTGGCACACAATGTAATGTAATGTAATCTATGTGACTCTTTCTTGCCAGAGAGGCCCACTCACAAGTTTTCTGTGGAACACAGCTATTAATGTTGCACTTGTCTTCCCAGGGAAAAAAGTGCCACTACAGAGAAAACTGCTTAAGTTTCTATTGCACAACACACAAATTCAAGCAAACGTCATATTTTCTTAATCAAGCCCTCTGGCACAATTAAGCAAACCGTGGAGGGTTAAAAGTGGGTTTTCTGGAACCTGCCTCCCCACTGGCAGGAGCAGAGTTAGAACATTTCTAACGATGGAGCTCACTCTTGTCCGGAATTCCAAGACCATTCACCTGATGGCAATGAAGGAGGCCAATTTAGCTGAAATCCCCCCGCTAAAAGGTGGGGGGAAGGGGTCAGAAATTGGCTCACACAGAGCACTACAGAACAACCCGGCACAGTTGTACTTCAAAAGGTTTGAAGTGCATCACTGATGCAAAGCTGAATTCAGAAAAATGCACCCTGGGACAGCTGTACTGTGCGCAGCTCTTTCCAAAAGCAGCTTTGACTTTCAATTCCAGTTCAGACACAGACAATTTAAGGTTAAAATTAATAACAATAGCAAGCTTCCATTTTACCCTCAGAATCCTCTCTTTTTATGTCTCAGTAAGTTCTGAGAATGTAACACCTTAGAGGGTAAATCCTGGAGTATGCTAAGTGCAAAGGTTTTCACTATTTACGAGCGATCAAACATAACAGCCAGGTTTTAGCACCTAAGCTGGTGCTTGGTTCTTTGCAGAACAGTGACAGCACTCAAATGTATAGCCATTGTATGATCGAGCCTAAGCGACAGTGATAGCTGGTCATACTTAATGCCAAATCAGTCTCTCGCTTATGGCCGTGGACTCTTTCTGACTTCAGATGGCAGCATGTGAGCCATAAATATGCATGGGTTTCTATAGTTATGTTTAACCTATAGAAATATAGGTAGCTGTTAACGTTCATGGGTTGTATTCTGCCAGCTGAAGTCAAAAGGCTTCCCTGGTTATAACCTAAGTCTATAAATCCATTACTTTATAAATATCCCACAGCACCCTTAAAATACACAGGCTACATACAAGCTGATTTTCTATTTAGAAAGGCAGTCACTTACTTACCCTTTTCTCAGTTTAGAAAATCACTAGACACGCTTGATGACTGATAGACTTGGCTCAACTACACACATCTCTCATGGAGCATCAAGGCTGAAGTATGACTTCCAATTCAGCAAAAAAAAATTAAGCCACATGCTTAAAGAAATTCAACTTATTTACTGTATTAGGGTGAAGTCTACAATGGCAGAGCTAGAAGGATACTACCTTTCTTTCACAGCACTCCAGCACTCCAGTTGTAGCTCTACAAGACATCAGAGCATTTTTGAACATCTTTCTAATGGGCAAATTGTGCCAAAGCCAGAACTAGAATATCTCTTACCTTGGTCCCTTGGCAGACCAGTCAGCCCCAGGAGAAAGTCCCCCATGCACAGTTTTCACCTCAAAAAATCAAGCCAGTGCTACTCCTCTTCCCTTTCATCATCACTAAATTCATCCTCAGTTAGAAGAAAATGCAGTTCAGTACTGTGACATCCCATGTAATTATGAAGCACTGCCTCTGAGCTGGAAAAACTGGTAGGCATTCATTTATTCTCAATCTGAGGCCATTGATAATCACCTGTGGTTTAGTATTTGTATACTGTACTGAAAATAGACAAAGTTCATCCTAAAGTGCCAGCACAGTCTTCCATTAATCTCCAGCTCAGTCCCTTAAAGGAGGAAGTAACAACTCTGCAATGATAAGGCTCGTGGCAGCAGCCAGAGCGCTTGAAGGTCTGTTCTTGTAAAGAAAATTTTTCAATTAGTTAAAGAAGCCAGGAGCATCAGCTTTCAAAAAAAGAGCTTCCTTATGAATCTTTGATCTCTCTCACTGTACCATGTTTCTCATGAAAGACAGTCGTAGTGGCACTGTTTAAATAACATCTACAAAACAGTTCAATTTGCAAATCAGTAGGATTACAGTTTCCTTTATAGTCTTTATTTAAATGAAGTAGCATGAATGAGCTGTTAAATAAAGGGCTTGTCTATGACAGTTGTGTCCAACTAGAAGTGGCCAATACTTGAGAATAACAGGGGAAAAAAACATGATTCATGCAAACTAAAAGCAGAAAAAAGGTCAATTTAAAATGCCTGATCTCAGTTTTTGTCCTAGAGTCTCAAAACCAAAGAGACTTATTCAGGTAGGTTACCCACCCTCTTAACTACCTGTAATTCATGGTTTTATTTCAGGACATTGCTGTTTAATAACTTGAATAAAAATAAGCAATTTCTGAGCACACCGATCACGGGGTACACCGAAGGCAAGGTGGGTTCTGAGTCCTGAGTGAGTGCCAGGAAGGCAGCCCATGGGAGACAGAAGGAAGAGAAAGGAAGACTCTTGTCTTGCCCTTGGTCCCCTCCTTGGCTGGAAGATGTTTTCTAGTGCCCCAAACCTCTTTACAAGAGATGTCCCCACAACCCTGCTGCTTCTTCACCAGGGCCCAAAGAGTTGTAAGGAGAAACGCTGGTGCTGTATTATATAGTATGTTTGGCCAAAACCTGTTCCCTGCCTGTAGCCTCCAGCTTTTAAAAACCCAGACAACCACGGATCCACCCTCTCTTCAACTGCAACGGTAGCATATTCATCCGATCACAGATTTAAGAGTTATTACTGCTACTGCAAAGTGTGATGGCAGAGGTTATGTTCCAAAAATGTAAATGTCACTGAATTTCATAATCATCAGTTTAGGTTTATATATATATATGTGTGTGTGTGTATATATAAGATTCAAATTCCTAACATGTTCCTTCGGATTATCAATGTTTTCCAGTGCTCTTGTGGTTGGTAAAGTGAGCAGAAAGAGGTCCTGAGCACCCCATAAGTGGTAGAAATTCCTGATGGTGTTACCCAGCAGAAGCAGCACAAGACACTCATTCAGCATCTAAGAGATCAGGTTTATTTTTTTTTTACGGCAAATGCCAACTAAGAGTAGATGTACGATATTTCAGTGTTTATGATAAAAATATACCAGAACATAACCGCATATTTCATAATAAAAAAATTGCATCTTGAAAGCATTTTTGACAGGGTTCCACTTTAGAAGTTAATGGCAACATCAGAGGTACAGGAGTCCTAGAATAAATGGAAAATTGGCTCCAAATATTAAAGACAGAGAGCAAGAAACCAAGAAAAGCATAGTCATAGATGGATGATACTGCTTTGGCAGGAAAGGTAAACAGTGAGGAAACATACTGCCAGATGCAAAAAGACTTAGATCATTAAAAGGGAAAGAGATGAAAAAAACATTCAACACAAATAAATTAGAAGAGTATCACCAATATTGTCTGTCAGCATTTCTGCTATAAATCCTGGTTCACAGGAGTGTATTCCACATCTGAAAAAAATATCTCCCAAATGGAACTTGGCATGCCAGATTTCTGGCCTCTGTTAGCATGTCTTCGGTCTTCACTAAGTTTTGCGAGACATAAATGGAAATTTAATTTGGATTCACTATGATTCAGCTCGTACACACAATACAGCCACAGCAGTTTGCGTTACCTGAAGTTTGAAGAAGCCTTCAATATTTTTTTTTCTCCTCTAATAAAAGCAATAGACATGCTATTAGAGTTCAATGTCAGATACTTTACATTTTGTAACAACATTTCTTTCAAAACCGTTCAACATACCTTCAATACAAAATGTTAAGATGAGGCAGGAGAGAACCAGTGCTGCCCGTTACGCAAGTAATTCAACTTTGAAAGGGATGTCTGACCATACACTTCTTAAACTGTCAACAATACAACATCTCCTTAATAGAACTTGACTAAATACAGACTGATCTAAAAGCCAGGAACAATCTCCAAGAGACAAGACCAAGAAGTAGTAATTTTCAATAAACCTGCATATCTTTTGTAAGAAAAAGTAGTGCTTAAAAAAAAAACCAAAAACGGGGGGCCGGCGGGGGGAGGCGCGGGGACATTTAATAATCCTCTAACTACTGAACTCATCCTGGCAAAAATCTGGTCCATATCTCACCCGTCCCATTAATAATCCATACCATTTTGGGTTTTAATCTGATCATCAATAGAATAGTATTTGAATTTTTTTTCCAACTGTCTTTTCAAATCACTGGAGGAATTCTGGAGGATATAGCATTATCTTCTACTGGAAGCTATAACATTTTAGGCTGATATTATAGATTTTCCTTTGGTGGACTGTTTTGATATATGGATACAAAAGGATTTCAAGAGATTTGTCAGTGTAAAATTGAATTAAGTATAAATTGTTTAAATAATTGTATGTGTACAGTAAAGTGCCTTTGAAAAATAAGGCTACAGCTATGTACGTGCTGGTAAAAATGAGAAATTCAGAGCCAGAAATAGGTCATGCCCTATGATACATGGTGCGCATCGCTGCTGCCTTTGGAAATTCAGCTACTTCACCTGTCCCCCTGATGTGATGAAGACAGAGGGAGTAAGATAAATTGCTCTTCATAAAAGAGATTAGGCCAGAGCAGCAAAACTTTATTATAGCCAGCAGAAGGAAAAACAAAGAGCAAAGAAACTATCTAGAAAGTGAGAGGATGTATTTACTGCTGCCCATTGCTACTTTACTGGCTCTGCGAAGCGCTCTCAGCAGCCTGTCCTCTGTTTTGTCTTCTGGGCGACTTCGGTGTCTCTAAACTATCACCTCTTGTATAAATAAGGTCTTATATGAAAGGGTCCTGTGCCAGTGACTCAGCCAACGAGTGGTTTGGATTCGGGGTTTTCCTCACCCTGTCATCATAACCCACATTTCTTAGCGAGGCTTTGTCAGAGATCTTGACTCACAGGCTAAACCTAGACACGTCTGCCGACACGGCTGTAAACGGTTTCAGCTCATTATTTATTTATTTATTTACCTGCAAGAAAACACACATCAGGCTTTTACACACTGAAAGGAAAAAAAAAAAAAAAACAACCAAACAAACAAACAAACAAACAAATCCCCACCCTGGATCTTCCAAGTGAACTGAGAGTGACACGAAACGCGAGGAACCCCTAATGGCATCAGGCACCAGGCAGAGTGTCCTTAGTCCTGGCATATGGATGGTAACAGCAGGTCCCAGTGGTACGCAAAGCAGACGCACGAAGAAGTGGAAGTACTGAATGCATTATGCATTTTTCCAAAGAGTATTTTTTTTTTTTTCCTGCCCGTAGCACGTGTCCTGAAGAATGAGTTATATAGTGCTGCAGCACCAAAGGAGGCTTCACCCCCACCCGAGGAGCGTGTAACACACCTCGGAAAAAAATCAGCACATGTGTAACAACGTAGGCAGCAGGAGATCCCACAGATATATAGAAAGCATATGGAAAAATAAGCACATTAGCATAGCTGAATGCAGTAAAGGGAGATAAAACGTTATTTTGAAAGCGGAGACTGCATGCATCGGAGGAAAGAGGAAAGACAAAAGCAGCAGCTCACACCTCTGCAAACATGCAAACAGACAGAAATGGTTTCTTTTCTTGCCTTCCAACTTTTCATTTCCACATAACCCTTTGTTTTCGAGCTCGCGTTGTGTCTCATTTAAATATCTTAGCTCTCTGGATCTTTTAATAAACTCCACACACATCCATGTAGCTATATATAAATGAGAAAAGCCTGCTGCACATTCAGATCCTCGCTTTATGCTGGGAAACGTGACATCCGACTGGGAGCAAACCTGACGGTGAAACATTGCCCTACAAGGTAAGTAAAACCCCAGCTGACTTCATCAGACCAGAATTCCCCGATGGGGAAAAGCTGCTCGGGGATCTACCCTGCCTGTCCCAGCCCAGCGGGTCTGGAGAACGGGTGGTGGAGCTACGTGCTATGGCCTGAAGAGCACAAAATACAGAGTTTTCTAACGCAGCCATGCCTTAGCACCTCGATTGCGCTTTCCCTTGGTGCTTTCTACTTTCAGTATTTTGCTTTCTGAATTTTTAAGGCACAGGCCGTATCTCTGCAATATCTTCTGACACCTTCTTAATCCAGCTTAGATGGACACTAAAAGGGAACTCAACAGATTCGTGCCTGGGAAGAATTATTGAGAAAATTCATACATTATGAAGGTACTGAGAGCAATACCTTAAAGTTACACTGTGATTTGTGCTGAACTGGCATGGTAATGCTCCCATTTCTGCTCACTGCTGGACACAGATTTTTCTATGCTTACTATTCATACAGCTCAGAGCCTAAATAAGTTTTCTGTGTAGTTTTTGTTCTTTACTGGTAGACATTTATCTTGGGGGAAATGTTTTTTCCCCCTTCTAAAATCTCTCATCCACAAACCATTTTCTGTTCCTGTTACGTTACTTCATGTCCCTGTAACATAAATTACAATTTTAAAAAAAAATAAATCTCTCTTTGAGTTTCTCTTTAACTCATATTTGCTATATCTCCAAAATGAGTAAAATGTTTTTTAAAAATAAATATTTTCCTTTAATCTACGATAACTGAACAGACGTTTGCTAAATGAAGCCAACAGACATGAGAGGATTCGTTAAGTATTTGAGTTTTCTGACACTGCAGATTGGGAGGGAGCAGCTAGGGGCTTTGCCAAAGACAGGACTTTGAATTTCTTTTCCCTTCATACCAGCAATCTATGGAATTGAGGAGTTAGAACAACTGCACATGTAGTGCTGGCCTATTGCAGTATTAAAGAAACTGTGTCCTTTCCCACCGTACACAGAACCCGCCGAAGCAGATAATATAGGTCTTAGCTTAAAAATGCAAGCAATGTCTTTAAATATTAAAAATTATATGCAGCAATAATATTGAATCGATAACATTTCTTTCAAGAATTTCTGAACAATAACAACTGGAAAATGATGGCACAGACTCATTTCAGCTTCTTAAAACCTTAAGCTTCTGAAATCAGAGTCTTCATATTAGCATTGAATACAGCAACATTCTGATTTAAATTATTGACAGCCTGAACTAAATTAGTTAGCGTCTCATCTAGTTTCAACAGTCTGCTATTCATTGAGTCGTTCAGATGTTGGATGGATTCCATCAACATCTCCTGAACACACTTTTTTTTTTTTAAGCCAATCTGCTGCTCTCTGGTTCCTTTCCATCCCTTTCTAATATAATGTTCCCTGAGCTATCACCCCTCATTTCCACACGCGTGTTCTCTGTCATCTTCACTTTCTACTCTTACTCTGCGTTTTCCTCCCATCTCCTTATCTTTTATTTTATTATTTTATTATTTATTTTATTATTTATTATTTATTTTATTTTATTATTTTCCTCCCATCTCCTTATCAGCTCCAGTGACATGTAACTCACGAAATACTGATGATTCTTTTGCTTTTACAGTACTTAATTGTTTCTTATGGATCACTATTGGACAGGAGGCACTGTCATTGTCCCAAAATTGAGTTTCAAGATGCAAGTGTCTATGGGGAAACAGGAGAAACACAGCTTTGTGAAGGACGTATTAAGAAACGTGGGAGACTTCTTCTCAGGGCCAGGAAAGAAAATCCCCTTCTGGGAAAAGCCTTTCTGACAAGTATAAAGATGTGTTTGCGTTTAGGTTAATGTGCAAGAATAGCAGAATGCCATTTTTTTCACATCCCAAACTAATTTTCATCTTTGTGAATCAGTGTTAAAAATCATAACCCCTTTCCTGCTCTTATTTCAAAATTACTGGTCTCCAGTTCCCCATGTATCCTCCTAAGTGACATAATTTCAGCTCCCAGTTATACCATAACAGCTTTTTCCTTGGCATGAACGCGCAGTTGCAGACCTCGGTGTAGGTGCAGTAGCTCACACAACAAGCTCAAACCCAAGGTAGCCTCAAGTGCTTGCCTATGGGTGAGGGCCCTGGATATGTTTGTCATTCCCAAGTTGCTACTCTTTATTCTAATTGCACGTATAAATCAACTAACAGGTTGAGACTAGCAGAAAAGATAGGAAAGTCAGTCTGTAAACCAGATTGCAAGTGAGGAGGAGAGAGGAAGCACCAGTAAGATCGATAGATGAATCCTTATACTCCATTTATCACAGAGGGGGAAAAATATTCTAATCTTAAGGATGTCATATCTGGCCACAAAGCCACAATCATACTGCAGAACTTGTCAGATTTCACTGAGTTGCTCTTGTATCCCAGTCCTGTCCTCTCATAACCATCTGAGAGCAGGGGACAGTAAGACTCGCAAAGGGAGTAGCTACTTCTGTGATTTCCCAGTTGACGTGCTTGTGGTTTTGGGGAAGGGGCTAACAGCTTCGGGCAACTATAAGTTTTTTCTGACTTGAAAAGGCACACAGATGGCTGGGGGGCGGGGGGGCACTGAGAATTTGGGCTGTGGACTCTGCGCTACGTTGCGCCTTCCTTGCATCTAGCCTAGGACTTCTTCTTGACTCGGCGTACCTGGGCCCTTCAGAGCCTGAAAGCTAATCTTGCACCAAAACTGCTTGACTGAGACTATGCATACGGCTCAGAAATGGACAAATATCAAGAATCACCAAAATAGACACATACATATTTTTAGTGCATTTCTGGATGGCTGCATGAAGGTGCTAATCCCCTACGTACAGCCATTAGCAAAGAATTCATTATTCTGCCCAGTGAGTTATCCCTCTATTAAACGTTAGGATGAATTAGCCTAATATTTACAGTCAGCTATTTGTTATGTTAAAGAGGTATTTGCCAAATCTTCAGCACCTCCACCACATGCACAAAATCATACTTTAAATGAAGTAATTCTGAATTAAACAAGTGTGCTAGTACTACTGGTGGGATTTATAGTAACCAATAACAGTCTAAGAATGTATTTCACAGATTGCTTCTTTATATTGCAAAATGAATAGAGTTTTATATCTGAAGAAACAAATCTGCACATTAAAAATCAATGTTTCTCATGATACACACTTGGTATTATTTCTGGGAATGCTACAGCTGGCATGCACAGACTAGTTAAAATATTATAATTTACTTGACTGCATGCATAGTCGATTTGCAGTCAAAACTGCCACTTACTACATGGGAGGAAAAACAATGACTTCCATGCTACTGGAAACATCAAAGGTACTTTTTGCACTACTCCCCCTCAAAGCCTCCTGGGAAAAGCCCTGACTCATAAGCTTTCCACTGGTTACTAGAGTGCTTCTTAGGTTTGGAAAAAAAAAAATAATAAAATAAAATAAAAAAATCATATTTTGCTACAGTACCTCCACTGAAAAATCCTCAACAAGCAGAATGGATTGAAAAATTCAAGCATGACTAAAAAGTACATTCCCCACTAGTCAGTGAATTTTGCTCCCTATTTGTCACTGCCACCTTGGAGAGCGGTGAGCATTAATAATGCATGGGTGCTAGGAATGTATTAGCAACTAACCTTGCGAAGAAAATCAACTGGGGACCCAGAAGAGCTGTTAAAAAAAAGAAAAAGGGGGGGGGGGAAGAAACAAAGTCAGAGCTCTCTGGTATCCTCTTATTTATTGAAGAGATTTTGGGAGAAGTGTCAGGGATGGCGGCAACTATGTATCACCGTAAACTAAGGCTGAAAGTCTCTGGAATGGGGTCGTAATTGAGTTCATTGATCACATTCAGGAGGGGACCCACCCCCACCCACAAAGGTCCTCGGCACCGGCCACTCTCCAGCAGAAGCAGCACTCCAGGGGATAAAGGATATTTATGCAAATTGGCGGTTGGAGCAGAAACGTCTTTATTAAAGATGTGTTTTTAAGGAAAAGCTTCATTCTGATATTATTTGTGGCTGCAGCTATTTTGCACGTGCTAATTGTGATCAGGTTTTCTTGGCAGTTGGTCAGCGTGCCATGTTTGCTGACCAACGTTTTGCTAGGCTGGGGCCGGTGCGGTGGGTGGGAAAAACCTTCGCCGCCTTCTACAACTGAACCGTGATGATCATGGGTTTACTACTACGGCTATTCAAACATGGTTATTTACATCTTTTATTTTATAGTGACATGATAACATATGGATTTTATTCTCGTTTTGAAACTCTTCAGTCCTTTCAAATCCAAGTACCCAAAGATATCCAGTACCCAGTGAAAATATTCTGCTTCCTAAAATAAAACAGGCTTACCATTACGCTTCTATAGTTTGAAACAATTTGTACACTAAGCTGCTATATCCCGCTGTTAGACTTGGCAGTAATGGTTTCAGTTATATATTTATGTCCTGCCATCTCCTTTTAATATATATTGTTTATATTCCGAGGCCTGTTTTCTGGTATAACAATCATTACAAGTTTTACATGGAATATAGTTGCTTTTTGTGTTATTAGCCAAAACAAATATTGTGTTTAAATCCACCTTATTGATTCACTTTCTCAGTGAATGTACCCAACTTGTCAACTTAATGGGGAGATAGAGAGGAATATTCGTAAGGTCTGCAGAAAAAAAAAAAAAAAAAAAAGGGGAAAATAACATGGGTTTCCTTTTTCCTTCTGCTGGATATATGGACAAAAAAATTGCCATCTACTTGCCTCATCAAGGAAAAATGCCCCAGAATTATCTGTGCAGAGCCATACTCCTTCTCCTGAAATAATCAGAATGACCTGATGCTGCTAGCAAAACTATTTGCTTTGTAACTCATCAGTTATATTTTTAGCTACCCATTGCAGACCTTCATGCAATTAATTCATTAAGCTCATTATGACTTAATGTTGCATCCCAAATTCAAAGTTCTATATATACAATTTAATCTTTGGTCATTTTTTATTAAGATGAGCTTTGAATGAGCTATATTCCCCAACAGAAGTACTGGGCCAGCTCCCTAACTAAATGCTGCAGCCTGTGGATAAGCTAGAAACCTCACCGTGACACAGTCCTCCTGCTTTTCACCTGCTTTCCTAATACTTATCAACTAATTCGTGCCATTCTTCTAATCTTTATGTGATGTTGAAGACAAAATAAAGTTAAAAGACACCTGCTGGTAAAATAGATTTTCCACTGAACATGCTTATACAGGCCTTTAGGAAAACTAGATTCTGGCATCCTAAGAGGATCGCATGATTAAGATCTGAAGATTGAGAAGAGAATTGGTTCAGAACCAGTTTCCCATTCTCATTACAATTGTCCTCCTGAGAAATGAGTAATTTTTCACCATTGTTTTCTTGACACGACAGTCTTTGTTGAATTTTAGTGTATTTTTGTTTTGCCATCTTTCTTTCTTTATCTCTTCTCCTTTTCTTCTTCCTTCTAAACCTCCCTATGTATGCCACAGTTGTTTAATTTTTGTTATGGAAATGATTAAAGTTTTATTTTGTTTTGTTTTGGTTTTTTTTCATTTATGTCCCAAGAGTTTTTTAGGGTGATAGTCACTCTGTAAATGAAAGTAAAAATGCTTTTGTCACATTAGCTTGCATGTTAACTGGTAAAATGCTTGTTATTTTACTCTGATGTTACATTTACAACAGTATAACAGTTTTGATCCTGTTATGAAAAAATCTGCATTATAAATTAGAAGGCATATTTCACACTTTTTTATCTTGGGCAGATTCCTAATGTAGTCATTAGGTGTTAGGATGAAAACATTGAGATAAGTCAACTTCCATTAGCTCAGCTGACATTAGCTTCAATAGGCGCTAGCTAGGGCCACGCATGCTGGTACCTTCCTTAAAACATCTGAATCTTGGTAATGTCTAACCAGTCCCAAGAAATTTGGAGCCTGACAAAGCCCACGCATAAAACTTGCTTGTCAAATGCAAAAATATCTTGGGCTGAAGGCATTTTTAATTTTTTTTTTTTTTTGGAAAGAAAAATGGTATTTAGTAAAACAGAGCTATAACTAGTACTTACACTAGGATACTAGTAGTTAGGTCCTGGAAATTTCAAAAATGGCTTTCAACTGCATCCTAACGTTTCTTGGTTGAAAGGCAGTTTTTCAAGAGGTTAACGTCTTTTTCTTCTTTCACCTACTTGTATAGTTTCTAAGCAAGCCTGAAATTAGTCAGATAAACTTTTTATGGAATTCCATTTGTTTTATTTCACACAATATTAGCACTGTGAGGCTTCTTTAATTTTGCAGGTTTATAGACCATTATTATAAACTCTGCGATGCAATGGTGCTAACTTCTTCATAAAGCAGCCTGCTAAATATGTTTAAGATCACTGTATATTGCAGGTGACTTAATTGTGCAACTTTTAAAACATCTCTGAATGAGTACCACCTTAAGAAGATACCTAATCTGCTTTCAGAAGAATATTTGATATCGACGTACCCAGTACAATCTGATGGGTTACAACAGCAATCATCAATCAACATGACAAGCTCAAAGGGATGCTCCTATAAGCTAGGCACGCAGAAGAAAAGAGGTGCCTCAAATGAGACAAGTTTTGGGAGGCTATGTTCCAAATGCCGATCCTCCATGCTCCTTCCCCATTAAGCCTGCGCCCAACATCCAGGCGCTCACAACCAGTACATGTCGATGTTTTTGGCAGGGTTATCCCTTGGAAACCTGCATTTTGGTTTGTGTGCTTCTGGGGTCGGACTTCTCTCTGGCCGGTGCTTCGCTGCTCTCAGGGATGAGCTTGACCCCCCAGCACTTGCCCTGCTCGGCTCGCTCTGCCCCTGGAACGGCACAATTCAAGTCCCTTGGGTGGGAAGGGGGGGATCATTAATGTGATGTGTAGGTGTGGGAGTGGGGATCTGATTTCCAGCCCTTGACATTGCATCTTGGCTACAACCCCTGCATTACTGTAAAAAGGTAGAACCGTTCCCCCCAAACATGCTTAGTTAAAAAACAAAGAAAACCACAAAAAAAAGCCAAACACAAAAACAAAGAAAGATTAAAAATAATAATAAAAAAAAATTGCACCTCTTGAGCTTCATTATATCACAATGAGCAGTAGACTCCCTTTTTCGATTTCCAGCTCTTTATCTCCCTGTTTCTGCCCAGCTTCAGTCCTTTGTCCTACACACAACATTTTCAGCTCTATATTTGCACAGTGCCTGAAAGAGTGAGGTCCTGCTGCGGGAACCAAGCTTTTAGCCTCCGTGTTGGTACACATACATATTAAAAATTGTATTTTGAATCCTTGTGGTCTAAAGCAATGCAAAGAGAACTGTCCTTCGTGTTCACGAGGATGGCTGTAAGAGTCATTCAGGCCTCAGAAAGGATTTTGTTCAACAGGGAACTTTCTTCTGGGTTGTAAGGAAATTCTTTGAGAAGATCCTCTGAGAGAAGTCTTCTCTCTACAGTGTCCTGATTTTATCTTTTCAGGATAAAGTGAAGGGTGATTTCACTCCACAGTTTCCTGGGGTACCAGCATCTGAAAGACTCACCATCCCAAGTCTGAGACAAGCCACAGAAGAAGAAAGAACAACTTATAGCTTTGCTTACACAAGTAGGAATGAGACCTTTGTTGCTTTTCTGCTATGGAAAAAAAAAAGTGTGCATATGTGGGCATGGGTTGGGAGGGATGAACTCGAAGAAGGGAAGAGACGATCTGTGAGACAGGTGGGATAGATATGTGAATAAAGGGTTGGTAGCCACAAAAGCAGCTTTTACTAATGTACTTGCATGCACTTACTAACACAGCCCAAGCTGCTCCTACAGCAGCAGCTCAGAAATGCCCTTCAGGCAAGAAGCCCCACCATCCTGGTTCCCCGTGCTGGAGCGGTGCATCGCCCAGGCACAGTTCCTGACCGTGTGCGTGTTCACGGACCAACCAAACCGTAAAAAGCCTCCACGCAAGCTCTTTCCCCCCGCCGCGTGTGAGCCGCCCCACACGAGTCCAGCAGAGAGAGTCTGGATTGCTCTGCTGGGATTTAGATCAGGGCTTTTATACCCTTCCTGCAGTGGCGCAGCTACATGCGCACACACATATTTACAAATTAAGCAATAAGAAGGGGAAAAGAAAGAAAAAAAACAAACTCAAAACTTTTGAAACAGTGTAACATAAACCCATTTACAAATATGCACTGAGACAGAGTCAAAATACATAACACTGTCTTTTCTCTTGACCTTGCAAAATCTTGCCATACCCATTACAAACTCTGGCCAATTTATTTTTGTAGAAATGGAATTTACAGATTACAAAAATGGTTTGCTCGAGTCATCACCATTCCTTTGAACTCTGAAGCCATTTGAATTTGATCCTGACCAGGCTGACCATAAACCATTCTGTTTGGATAATAGAGGAAATGGAACAGTTTGTCTTGAGTAACCTTATAATAAACTGTAGCTCAGTTATGAATTACAACTAAAATAGAAGAAAAAAAAAAGAATATGTATCTATGTGTGTGTATACTTTATATATATACATATATATATATATGCATACACTCACAGACAACTACCAGGCCAGTGGAAGTAAATAAGTGAAAAGCATTTGTAATGCTAAAATTAATTTTATTTTCAGTTAAAAATAACAAACTTCATCTACTTGTTCATTATATTTTTATTGTTTTAATAAAATATTGCTCATTTAGATTAGCATGATACATACAAAACTTGTAAATTGTCTATTCATAATTCATATAATCTATGTTCAACACTATGTGGATTACTCTCAACTAATAAAGTCCCAAAATATATTTTATTTTGATTTTAAAGTTTTGCAATGCATTTTTCATAAAATCATTGAAGATTGGAGTGTTCTATACAGCTCCAAAGTCTTAGAACTCATCTGGGCAAAGTGAAAGAGCTTTTTTTTTTGGTACCATATTCAGCAATAATAGCAAAAATATGGGAATCTCAAGGAAGCAGGGAAGAAAAAGGTATATCTATTGCTGTTACCCAGACCTCCCTGTGGGTACCCCACCGGTTTGAGGTCTGGAGGGTTTCCTAGGCTACAAGAAGACAGACAACTCATGCAACAGTTTCCCTTTGGAAGCCAGCACAACATAACATAAAAACTTTACAACGCATAAATGCAGCAAGAACAGATTTAATTTATACCTTAATAGCATCTTTCATCCCAAACAAGATACACAGTGTCAGGTCCATCAAAGTACCCAAAAGTCTGAGTTTGCCAACACGGACTTAGATTCCTAAGCCTAAACTTTGGTCCTCAAATGCTTGGCTGACTTCTCAACCCGGAGCAGCTCTGGGACTGAGCTCAGTCTGGGTTTGGCCCCTGGTCCTGGTGCAGTCTGGATGCTGTGCTGCACAGCCCAGAGCTGGCCCAGGCTTGATGGAGCTGAGTACCTCTGGCCTGGCTCGAGAGCTGGGAAATGCCCCTTCTCCACCCTAGTTTCACCGCCCCCCTTCACCTGGAGGTGAAGCCAAGGAGCTTCACCTCTAACATGCTCCACAAAGATTAGGTGCCACACAAAATGCATCAGAAGTATTGCATCCCAGATAATAATCCTTCAAATCCTGCAAAACAGGGAGGCTTCTGCCCAGCAGCAGGAACCGGAGCCCAGTGCTGCTTTTTCCCCGCATCTGGAGTCGGCAGTAGGTCTTGACCACTTGCTGGGTAGAGGCGCCTGAATTTCCACGCGGGAGGAGGGAATTGAAGTTGTTCACTGCATAAATGGCTTTAGCTACATTAAGTTGTGAACTGCTATTTGGAAAGGCAGAGAGTAGTGGAGGCATGTGTCCAACCTTTGGAAAATTGTGCATGCTCTGGTTTAAGGGTTCAGGGCTGTACGCTGAGCAGCTGAAGGATGAGTAGAACTGGGATAGGACGTCCCCACTCAGTATTTCCCATCAGTTATCTGGAGACAGATCTCGTTTCAGCAGACTGATGATTTTAGCCTTCTGGAGCCTGTGACTTTTTCTGTGCACTTACTGTACCAGGAGCTCAAATGCTAGGCAGAGATCGTGGTCCCCTCGCTGGACACATCCCTAAATTAAGCAGTGATTCTGCCAACCATGCATAAGAGGACACATTTCAACCCGGCTACAGAGTTGCTCTGGGCTGTTTAAGACCTCCTAGGAGAGGAGCTAGGAGAGATCTGGTGGAGCCAAGCGAGCCAAGTGAAACCCTTCTGATCCTGCAAGACTAACGACCAAAAATTTTGTATGGCATCATTTTCCAAATATAAATTTTAAGCCTTTCCAGTTCTCCGACTTGCTGCACATCAAAGGAAATTAAAAACAAAGAAAAAACAACCACCGAAACTGCAAAACTTCTATGTGTCACAAAGCAGAGACCCACAGTCCATCAAAACCAGTCATCTATTAGCGGAGACAACTGTTAACTAAAGGTACGGTCAGAGGCTCCCAGGCAGCTCCCGTCCCAGCGCTGTTTCCCAGGTTCACCAGTAACCACAGAGTTCCTGGAACTCGGGCACAGTGCACGGAGATACCCACTGGCTGCGTAACATGTTGTAAAACATATTGCTTTAGTCCGCGCTTTTAGGCGATGATGCGAATAGAAAAACTGAGTCACCAAAGCCTAATGAGAAGAGCTGGAATAACGAAACAGCTATGTATTTTCTTTTCTTTTCTTTTTTTTTTTTTTGTGAAGAAATATGCTGATTGGCCAGCAGCGTTCAATGCCTGCATACGCATGTGACCACGAGTTTATGAATGAAAATATATGTGAATTCGAAAGATTGCAAAAAATTAACAGATGATCAATGTCTGAAAATTTGTGCAGGGTGCGCATTATTCATTAATTGCCTTTTCATTTGATTATTCACTAAGCACTATTAATTATTCCCCTCTTTAAAAAAGCTTCAATGATCTAATCAAGAAGAGAAGGGGAAATATCATGTGTCTTAGGAGACCAATAGCATACGTCAAGAATCAGGGATGAATGTGAAATAGTCAAAATGAAAAAAATATGTGAACACCTACAGCTAATGTTCGCAAAGGATCTAAAAATAACTAGGGCATTCACAGAAATCAGGATTGGTTCCCAAATATAAAAAAAAACATTTACCAGAAAATTCTTCATAATGAGCAATTTAACTAGCTATTCAACAGTGATCCAAGCAATTCTCTGATTCAGAAAACGGCAATTTGAGCAAAGAGATATTTGAAGAATGACAAAGAATATTTTGACAGGGAATATCTGGAAAGAAGCAGAATTTAGTATAAACTTATCTAATTCTAAGAATTTTAGAAAGCTCAGCTATCCTGAGCCTTAGGTGTCTGAGAATATGATGGGGGGGGAGCGGGGGGAGAGATCTGTTTCTGATAGAGAGAAAAGGTGGTTTCTGAACCATCCAGAAGCTGATTCTAATCCTCACTTTAATTAAAGAGGAGCAAGTTCTTCACACTGCATCTGCTAGACTTCCCTGGCACGACCAACTGCTCATCGTTCTGACTTCCATCATCATAAGGATTTTCCCAGTGCCAAGAGGAGACCAAGGGGGAGGGCTGGAGGCAGGGAAAGGATTGTTTTAATTCCAAACTGGAGCTTTTTATAAACTTCAAATATTGTAACTTTTTCTTTAGTTCCTCAGAAACAGTTTTATTCCAAGTGTCTGCACATAACCATAATTCATATCATTCCGTAAAACCTCATTTCCAGAACTATAAACAGGGTTGGCTTTCTTTTGGGGTTTTTTTTTTTTAGGCTAACACAAATAAGCCTAACGTGTCTAATGATACGTGATCTAATGAAAAACAATAGTGTTGCAATGCAGCATTTGCATTTTCATGCAGGCAATACTTATCAGGTAGATAATAATATTTTATGTTGGGAAATAACAACAAGACTTTCCTGAAGTAAAAAAACCTATAATCTTCTATAACTCGGTACAGAAGAAAAGACATTATACCAAGGAAATTCTTCTTGGCAAACTAGGCTATGATTAAAGGTAGTCACTGGTACTTGTGATCATTTCCTAACCTTAAGCTTTAACTCTCCTCCAAGTTTAGTCTTTTGGTAACCTAGTAGTTTATGGTTAGAACATATCTTGGTAGCAATCCAAAGTCTTCCTGAAACACACAAGTGGCTTGCATTCTCTAGCAGATAATTGAATTCAGATACTAGCTTTTCTGTCAAATCTCTACAAAAAATAAAAGATATCATGATAATCTAGAGACAGGCCTAAGATAACCACCGTGCATACACAAAAATAATAGTACAGAAGTGGCTCCATATAAAATAATTTCTCCCCAAATAGTACTCTATTTAATGTTAAAAGATTGGCAAAGAACTCATAATATTCTATATACTTTTCTAGCATCTATAATTTCTTCTTAATTGGCCAGAAATGCATTTCTTGTCTTTGACACACACTGTAACTCTTCCCTGCAAAATTATCATGACAATATACCAGCACAGGCACAGAAATCCTGCTTGTTCATAACCACAATGATAATGTTTTGTGAAAGAATGAAACTATTTTACTTGCCTGTCCTTCCCCCTGCACAAAAAAACCCAAACCAGCACTTGCTCATGGCAGCTAGATCAATAGGATTTTGTACCGCTGATAAAATCATCTTCCTACATGATGTCGCTGATATTAAGACATTAGAGTTCCCTGACAGATTTCACATTGAATTCTGATATCTCCTTAGTTAACAAACAGTTATTGCATATGTTCAGCGTGTCTCCTCGTGCCAGGGAGATGGTGTGTTATAGACGCGGTGTTTCTGTTCAGTCTTGCTGTCAGATGGATTACTACGCGACAAACGACTGTGACTGAGGAGAAATCTCCTGTCCGAAGCACTGAGAAGTTTGTGGAAGACCTCAAGCAGCTAAGCTATACTGAGCCGTTCAAAGACAAGGTAAAAACCCCCAACACAACACCTCGAGAAAAAAATAATTGCACCTATTTAGGATTGCTTTAGATCTGATTTATCTAACATAGATTGTGACATTATTTTCTATTTGTATACAAATTCCTTCCCCCCCCGCTCCTTTTTTTCTCTGTCAGTCGTGTCCCCCAGCTAGGAGTAGCGGCGTGGCGTCGAGCTGCAAAAGTCAGGCCAGGTGAAATGGAGAGCCAGACTGTGCGTTTCATCCCACTAATTCATATTCAGTTTCCCAGAGCACATTAAAGAAGAGCAGAGTCAGAACAGGGCTCTTGGTACCTCCCAGCAGAGGTTCTTCCCCGCAGAGGGGTAATTGTCATCATTCTCTCTCTGGTTGCTCTTATATTAAAAGAACTAGATGTATCAGAGCTACTCCACTCACTGTGCCAAGCACAAGAGAAAGATATAAAAAGATATAAAGATCTTTTTTAATATCGTGGCCATCTTTGTGTTTTCCTGCCCAGATGATGGAGGTAAAGACCTTTTTCACTGGTGGGTAGGAAATGTGACTTATTTTTGTGGGAGTGAATTGAGCTTGAGTTCACAGAAGCAGTCTATAAGCAGAAAAGGAGCAGCATCATGTTCAACAGAAAAAAAAGAAAAAAAACCAAACCAAACCAAAAAACCCAAAACAACAAAATAAAACAAACATCTCTCCTCCCACCAATGAGAAACAGGAAAAAAAAAAAATATCACTCAGCAAGCAACATTTTCTTTAAAAGAAGCTTTGCTCAGGAAAGACTTCCAGCCTCAGCGGTAGGAGCCGCCTTTGGAAAGCATCTGGAACAGTGGGAAGCTGATGCTTCCCCCAGCCGACTCTCTCCACGTGCCCAGCCCGCACCCCACAGCTCGGGGAGGTGAGGCTGATGACTACAGCCTTGCATGATTCAAGATCTAAGTCAGGGGCACCAGAAGAGACACGGATCTCACTTGGAGGTCCTTGTCCCCAAGAGTAAGGACTGTCCCCGTGACAGTAGGCATGAATGTTGGCATCGCCAAAGTAACAGGCTCCCGAAAGAACCCCCCTCCTCCATGGTCCCCGTAGGAAGCTATAATGGACAGCTTAAACATTACACAGCTGCAAAAATAACTGCTCTCCTACCATTGCACGTTATATGCCGACACCACCACGATTTGTCTTATAACAAATTTCACTGGCTTACAGCTAGTTTAACTATAGCGGGGGATAAGGCATATTCCCTCCCTGCACCAGTCCTCCGTCTCTCCGCAAAGGCTGACTTGACGAGACACTGAAACGTTCTTCCCTTTCCGTCTGCAAAACAACTAGCACAGTACAGATAGGAGTGGAAGCAAACACACACAGGAAGGCACACTTTCAGTACACTTCATCTGCCGTTATAAAATATCACTCGAACGCAGCTGAGTAACTTGGGTTTCACTTGCTTGATGATCTGTACAAGAGAGTCCAACATGCTTTGTGTGAGTGAAGGACTATGAGATGCAAATGTATGTTTGAGAAAGACTTGCTTGACCATCGCTTGGTGCACTGTCTTTTCATTCCAGTCTCACAGGAACTGAGCTCCTAAAAATACGTTACATTTCTTCCCTAGCTGTAAAATCCACATGCAGCTACGGCAGTGGCACATACCAAAAACGAAGGGCAAGGTAAGTAAGCACCACCAGACGAGCCAAAAGCAGCTGATGGGGCTGAGGTACTACCTAAGGCCGCAGGATGGGACACGCTGGCAACGGGGTGCCCACGCTGGCAGTCAGGCTGCAGTTACATCTCCCAGTTTTGTTTCGCTTTGTCTGGATCCTGACCTCTGGGGTGCTGCAATTTTGCTTTTGCCGGTTGAGGAGCACATCAGCCTTCGACGCATCACAGCTTTTGGCTCATCCCCAGCTGGTGGCTGCTGTAATTATTCAGCGCTCTACGACTGGCAAATGTAAACCGTTTCGTATCCACTCTGCTTCCACTGCGTGGCATTAAATGCAATTCCTGCTTCCTAGGGAAGCAATGGTGACCATCTAAACAGTGTCTGCATCTGAACATTTTGCTATGAATCAAGACATTTCCAGCACTGGGTAACAAAAAAGCCCTCGCTTCTCTTGGAGCGCTTTTAGACCGGATAGAAGGTACCAATATAAAGCATCAGTACAAAATATCACTACAGCAAAAGAAACTTCACCCACGGCACCCCTTTTTGCAGGCAAAACTCCCCATTGACTTCCTTGTCCTAGAGAGGACTGGATTGTAGGTGCCAGCCCCTAATTTCTTGCTGCATGTAATTGCTTCTCAGATGTCCATATCAAACCTCTCCAGAACACAGCCTTTGTCCCTGTATGGCTCTGTATCTAATGCATCTCCAACTCTTTCATTTCTGTAAATAATGAATCTACAATTTTCCCTTCAGTTTCAAACCCTACCCCTGCCTGTTGCTGCCGCACTGTAAGGGATAATATGCTCCATGTCTACTCTACGATACCGTTAGCCGTATAAATAATAATAATTTACACACAACTCACACACTTTTTCGGTATTTCTGCGAGCAATCCAGAGGCGATAGGAACAAATTGATGGAGACAGAAATGGGAGAATCCCACCCTGTCAGAAGATGAATGAGCTGAGCTTGCATGATGTGAACCATGGCTGACAGAAGCGAGGGGGAATCAAAGAGTGAGCAACTTTTGACAACACACGCTTCACAGCTCTGACCACTGAGGATCTACATGATTATCTCCAGACAAAATAACTGTGAGTAAAAGGCTTACATACACTTAAATTAAACACAGCAGGGTTTTAGTAATCTCTGTTTGCATTTTACTTTCTGTTAAGAAGGAAATTGCTTGGACTTGGAACATTTCATTTAATGGCATTTTTAGTTACCTTTTGTACTTCTAATGCCATAGTCTAAATTCACCCCAAATTACCCAGGAAGGCAAAAGAAACTTTTGTCCTTTATTTTTAATTGCTGTAGCTTCCTTACCAATTTTACTAAATTAAATGTGTTTTAAAACATCACCGTATTTGAAACCTAATTATCCCAATCTCTGGATGAAGAATAGCTAACAATACAAACCCCATTTATGTAATTTATTTTGCAGGGGAAAATAAATGGAATGCAGTTGCAGTAATGATATACATGTTTGCAATTCCACCCTGTTTTTTCTCTTCCCCACAAGAACTTAGGGAAGCTGCATCTTTTTTAAACAAATGTTTTAAAAGCATCTCTGCTGTGGTATTCGTTATATCTCTGTACTGCTCATAGAATGAGGGAAACTCTGCATAATGTCATGTTCTCTCTAAGTAGCATGAAGGGCTTTTGTTTTGCGTGGCGGGTTGGGTTTTTGGGGGGTTTGGTTTGGGGTTTTTTTTGGTTTTGGGTTTTTTTTTTTTTGTTATAGCTGGTCATGAATGAGGATTATGGCCTGTCGCCCACAATAAGTCATGAATGAAGATCATGGCTGGTAATTGTAATGTGTAAAATAAAAAGAGTGGGAGATGCAGGGCTGAGATGCACTGGTTGTTAAATTGTTATTCAGCACACCCCAGCAGAGTGGAATTTAATCTTTTTTAGACCACCTAGTCCTGAGAACTTAAATTTCGTTTTTGTTGGATAAGCTACCATTTACTCACTGCATTTATCAATTACTTGCTGACTTCCTGGTACTTCCAGCTATATTAAGTTCTATCCCAGGAAAGAAAATTGTTCCCAACTGACGATCCCACTGGTTAAAAGCAAGAAAACAAGCAATCCTCCCCCAAACAAGCAAATAAAACATGGAGCAAAAAGTTATTAGAAGAGTGCACTAGAGCAAGTAAAGAAAATTACTGGCATTTTCCATAGCGGACTTTTTAATCAGCCAAAAGAATTTTGCTGAAATCTTCTATTGGGCTAACAAAAACCTTCTCAAATTAACCTGAAAAACAAAAGGCTGTTTAAAAAAAACCCAAAACACAAAACAACAAAAAAACCCAAACACAACAAAACCCCCTAAAAAAAATACTAAATACCATTGATACCATTAATTTAGGTCATACTTAAACTCATTTGCTAGGAAGGTGCCCTTAAGCTCAGTAGCCTGCTCCCTGTGAGTAAACACTGGGCCATATGTAGTCAATCCAAAATACTTCTCGAAGATTACTTCTACAAATATGTCTTGGAAATTTGCTTTGCTGTTTTCTGTGGGGTCATGTTATTTGCTTTCTGCAAGTGTTCAGATGAGCCCTGACTGGTTTATTCGTACAAATATTTGCAAGACCTTTTAAGTTTGGCCCAAATGTTTATTTGTTCAAAAAAATCATATGAGGAAGGACTTTATTTGTTATTCTTCATTCACTTTCCATCCCTGTTATTCCCCATTTTAAAAACAGTCAAATATCCAGTAAGGGAACACGTATAAAACCCATGGGATTTTGATGACAAATTGTGTACTATAAACAATGACTGGTAGAAATGATCAGTACATGAATAAGTCCAACACTTGTTTGCATAAACTATCCAGTAAATATTTAAAAATAACAAATACATTCCTAGAAATCAGAATAGCTGTGTGAGCAAATCACAAGAAAGAACACAAAATTTGTGGAATATTTTATTTGTCATAAATAATTTAACTACCTGTGTCTTAAAACTTGCAATACAAAAATTAAACTCAACCATTTCTTTATATCCCTTCCAACACAACTAGCAATAAGCCACTCTTCTAGCTAAGGATAATTCTATAGGATTCTTTAAAAGATTATTAAGGTATTTCTTAAATTAGGTATTACACACAGCTATTTATATTCACTCTTGGAAAGCCTGAAACTCAATTTTTGCTCTGTTTTGGGTTGTTGGGGTTTTTTTTGTATGTTTGTTTGGTTTTTTCCTCTTTTCTTTTCCAAATGTGTTCCCTTCCTTGTGCACACATGCTACGTTGTTAACCTTGGTTCTTCCTACTTGCCTGGATTCCTGCAATGATTTTATCCTAGAAGATCACAAAAGTGTACTTTTTTTTTTTCCCAGGGGAAAGAAATAGCATTAAAATATTTAACACATATGGCCAGTGGATAGAAGAAAAATAAACACTTCAATTGTGAGGTCTTCCAGCTTTCTTGGTGTCCCTTTATAGTATTAAAAAGAGCAGAAATATCAACATCTACTTTATATGACATAAGTAATAATGGTAACAAAAGGGTAACTTTAAAAATAGTTTGCCTATTAGCTAGCAAGCATTTATTTATGCAGTGCTGAGAAGAGCTGAAGCTGAAAATATTCTTTCAGGTTTACAGACGTTTAAGCATATTATTAGGAGCTGTGGCACACCAACACGCAGGTATCACCCAATTTCATTACTACCTGATTAATTAACCTGTTTAAAGTGTGAAAGTTGGCACCTTGTCATTAGAATCCTTGGGAATAACTAATGAGAAACTATGAAATAATTTGTTCCTCAATTAAAAAACCTGAAAGAAGGGGATTTATCTCATTATTCTTCTTTCCTGTTATCACCTATGCAAAGCCAAGAATATTTTGTAAAACTTACTGTCTAAAAAAAAAAATACGCTGTGTAACATCTTAGGAAACACTTCACAGATCTTTAATAAAATGTGGTGTTATCCAACACCGATAGGCAAGCCAAGAAATTTTCAGGAAAAACGTATTCAGTAGACAGCAGGAATGTGAATACAAGTCCTTTCATTTAATAGGATTTATTTGTTATTCTTTTTTAGTATATCTAGAGGTCAAAGAGACAAAAAGACACGCCTGAGTTATTAATTGAGAATAAATTACGTGACAAATATGGACCTTGTTTTCTATTAACAAATTACCTCCAAATAGGTAATATCTTTTATAAATGTGCTCATTTAGGATTAACAGTTTATGGAAAAAGGAACCTCGAGTTCAGACAATGGTTGTTATGAGCATGGGTTATTTGTTTTCATTAGTTTTGCTGTATTTGTCACTATGGCAAATTTTCGTGTTCATTTACAGATAAAGGAACAGGTTCAGGGAGATGTTCAGGGAAGCTTTAAACATCTAAGTATCACTTGAGGTGCATAGGCTTAAAGTTTAGGTTCTCAAAATGACTTCTCAAAAAACCACAAGTATTAAACAGCAAAATAAAGAGTCACTGGGCTACTCTGCATCCTGTGTGGCTTAGCCGGACATACATATGGAAAATGAGATATTTAGCGCTGTGAATCATGGATTCTAAGCAGAAAGTCAGACACTTGAGGGATTTGGATGCGAAATTATCTATAGATATCCAAGACACTGACAGCAGTATGACCAAGGGTGTTCCCCTGAAGAGCAGGTGGGCATTAGTTGAGATAAATTGAGAGAACAATTCTGAAGATTAAACTTGTTGCGGTAGGAGATAATGGGAAAAAAGTAAGAAATCTCAAGTGGCTTTCTTTTTTTCCTAAAGGGAGACGTGGAAGGAATGAATATCCCCATGAAGAGGGAAACGTGGTCGGTATGGTCGTCAAAGGGGAAAATTTAAAGGTGTAATTGAAAGCATCAGCTGCAGGTTCAGGAAAAGACCCGACCCTAGATTCATTGAGAAATGACAGTAAATGGCCTTGGACGTTGCCTGGCTTTGTGGGAAAGAAAAAAGAGAGTGATAAAAGATAATCCTTCTGTTATGAGTTTACACGTCTGGTGGGTATCAGTAGGCATGATTTTTGAGAAGAAACTCAGGAACCCTGAGACAAGTTCACTTCTTGCTTGCTCTGCACCCTCCATCCCTGGAGACTTGGATAGTGTCCTGTTGAGAGCTTCAGTCTGCCATGAGGACAAGCTGTGGGCTACCCTACAAACCCTTGCACCCCAGGCTCCAGTCATGCTACTTCATCGTAACTCCAGAGTAGAAACCGAAAACAAAGAGAAGAGGCAAAGCAGTTTCCTGATATTTGTTCCAAAAATAAGCAGATGATCTCCCGTGATTTGAAACAAAACAAACCAAAGCAAAGAAAAAAAAAAAAAGAGAAGAGGAAATGAGGTAACTGAAAATTTGCCGACATCTTCAGATTTTTGTTACTGCTTTGGTGGTAGTCAGTGGTGACAGGTGACACATGACTTCCCCCCAGGAAAAGAATCCTCATTTGCGTTGGTTTCAGTTGCTGTCATGACTTAAGGCAGGAGTACCAGAAATCCCTTCTGTCCCATAGACCTTTAGTCAGAATTTAAAGTCCAGTTTGACATTGGGCTGCTTAAACCTCTTCATAAAGTCTGCATTTAGGTAGGAAATAAAGGAGATATAGACTTAGAAATGTATGCCAAAACTGGTCCAAAATGCCTTGTCCCAATTGCTTTATTTGTTAAAACACGCAAGAGGCCTTCACCATGGCAATAGGCTTATTTTTCCTTCAAGGTCTCTTCATTGCAAATCTACACAAATGAAAAATAAAATATTTCCCCTTTTCTGGTCTTCCCTGATGGGAAGAAAACTTCCCCAAAGCACACAGACACGTGCTCAGGCGGGCAGCGCAGACGCCTGGGCGGCAATGCTCTGGGCAGCCACCCGCCATCCTGCGGTCTCCTTTCGCCTATGTGCAGACACAGGGGCTGGACTCTCAGCAACCTTAAATAAAATAGTCTAACTGGTTTTATATCAACGCAAAGAGGATCTGTGTTGTTTCAGGAAGGTAGAAACTGAATGCAAGGTTTTGGCTTTGCAAGGCAAGCAAAGAAGGGTTTCTATACTCGTGCTTTCTGTATTAAAAGCACCTGCCACTATTGAAAGGAATAGCTTCCCACCTTCCTCATGTTATAGATAGTAGAGACTTAATCCTAGCTGGAAAGGGAAAAAAAAAAAAAGAGAAAAAAAAGAAAAAAGAAAAAAGAAAAAAAGAAAAAAAAAAGAAAACAAAAAAGCACCCAACCCCGTTCCATTTGTGCCAAGATATCAGGAAAGAAAGAAAAAATACTGCCAAAGGTTCTTGTTTCTCCAGTATAACATGAGCCAAAGAGAGTGTGACACCAAAAAGGTAGAGGAAAAGTCGTATACTGCCACCATTTCACCTCTCCCTTTACGCACACTAATGCACATGCACACACATACTCATATATGCATACACTCATACGTACATAATTGATGAAGTAAGAAATTTTTGATTCTGAAAACTAGCTTTAGATGATCTTATTTATTTATTAGTACTACTGTTCAATTTATATTTTGGCTTGCTATTTATTATGCAAAATAACATGCTCATATTTTATTCAGCAGAGCATTTGATTAGTGTAAAGCTTTATTTGCTGGCCTGCATAACAGCATTTTGGCTAGTCTGCAGGCAAGGGAAGATATTCCAGATCGTTCATAATTCTGACTGACTCCAAAAAAGAAAACTGTTAAAAGGCTGAAACTCTTTCTCAGCGTGTAGATGGCAGCAGGGCCTTCAGTTACACCAAGTTACAAGTTAATTTTGTCTTTGCTGGAATGACTTGTTACTTTTAACAGTAAATAAACTTTTTCTTTTTTTTTTTTTTTTTTTTTACTATAGATTTGGAATTGTTGCAGGTATTACAGGATCCTGTGAAAAAAAGTCATCTCTTTAGCGTCCAGTCTCTGAGGTCTCCTGGCCAGCACTTCCATATTCAGAGTCTGTTTCTATTTTTAAGAACAATCTGCAGTCTTTTTATAAGATCTTTTTAATCTAAATCTATTGCATTTTATTAGTTTTCAGGTATTTGATATATGTTCTTTTTTATTAAGATTAATATAAAGTACTGTAGGATTTGTCTACATGAAAGGTGCTACATCAAATAAATATTTCTGGTGTGCTCCAACAACCTACATCAACCCAGCAAGACCAGATGACTTCAAAAGATGCCCTTAGCTATCTGTTTAAAGATAATTTAAAACATTTTCATTTTAAATGCAATTCCAAAAAAAAAAAAAAAAGTAAACTATTGAGTATAGATGCTAAACATTAAAGGGGGGAAAACAATCGAGGAAGGCGAGCCCAGGAAGCCACGAATGTATAAACTCAACACATTTACCTTAAATAACAAATTATAAGCTAGATTCACAAGGAAATTATTGGCTCCAGTACATGTACGGAGGAAACATACTTAGAATAGTTAAAGGGGAAAGGTCCAGGCTAATCTTCCTTGACAAAAGACCCTGAATGAGAAAACTCTCTGCTCTTGTCTTCCACCCTGTTATGGCCAAGATCCTCTTTAGGGCAATACTGCGTGTGGCCCCGGTGGGGAGGGGAGAGCCGTGCTCCTGGAAAGAAGGGAAATTTGCTGGTTTCCCCCCAAAACCTTTGGCTGGGGATGGACACGGCGTAAAGGGACCCCATAGAGAACCCGAGAGAAATACACGACTCCGTGAAGATACTTTTTAAAGGAAAGGAAAAAAAGAAAAAGAATAAAAACCAACAACCAACCACCAAATATGAATAAAAAATCTTCTTCTCAGGGCAAAGGAAAGCTGTCTCAGCAGCATCATTTTTAAAATGGATAAAAGCCCTTCTCAGAGCTGAAGACAAATCAGTGGCACCAGCTTTAACAAAGAGAGAAACCTTACTTAGGGCTAAGAGACAGCAGGAGTGGTAGGAGTACCAGCTGGAACAGAGATGCACATCAAAGAAATTAAAGCCCTATGGCTGAAGAAATTACATGGATACTATAAACTAATAATTTTAAATATTAAAAAACCCTTTTCAGGCTAAAGAAAAGATACACGTTGTAAGCAGCCAGCCCAAGGTTAGCAAGCACTGAGTGAGCACAGCCCCTCAGAACCGGAGACCTTTACCTTGATGCCTCCTAGGTAACAAAGTGAATTGTTTAATCCCTACTGGTTAAAGACACAGCTTGCTACGTATTTTTTTTTTTTTCTTCTCCCTGTGCTTTTTAGTTTCTGTTAAAATACATTTGTTAATCATACAGCAAAGTTGCACAAAATGTTCTGTTTCAGAACAAGGAGTTATACACAGCCTGTGTTTCACTCTACGCTGATGCAACAGCTTGCTTTTCAGCATGACTCTGGCTTTTCCCTTGCCCTAGACATTAGGCTTTATAGAGTTAAATTTAAGGTCTAATTTTCTTTACTAGCAGAACGTATCTCATTTGCTATCAGTGCATGCAGTACACTTTTTGTCAACATGGTAATTCAAGGAGAAAGTCAGGCTCTCTTTGTTATCAGATTTACAATGGTTTCTTAAAAAGACAGCTTGTGTATACCTCCTGCCTCACTAGAATACTTGCTTGCTTGGTTCCTAACAATGGCTCATTAAATTCAGTCAAACTAGTATGAAACTTACCTTCAAACAGTTTCACTTGCTGAACCCCATTCTCAAAGGATTTTCTAATCTGCAATTTTTATTTTAGACTTTGAGCAGGAAATTGGAGAGAAAAGAGCACATAGCACTTTCTGTAAAAAACACCAAAACCAAACAAAACTTGATGATACCGTTTCAGAAGCAGAATAGATTTATGTCACTCCTGTTTTGAAGGCAATCATGCTCACAACATTTATTCTTAAAGCAGGAGCATTCACCGATGGTTTTGGCTGTAATTAATCTCATCCTGGAAGAGAAACCTATAGATTCTAGCAAATTCTTTAATTATTTTCTTTTTTGTTTTTTTTCTTCCCTGAAGTCTGTTACTTTGCCAATCTGCACAAGAAGGTTCAAACTGTACACGGCTCATTACTGGCCACTACAAAGTTAAACTATTCATGCACATTTCCTACCTCACCCCCCCAAAAAGCTGAGATTTAGCTGGGCAAACAGCAGCACAAGGACAGAATTTTCCCCTTTCTTTTACAAGTGAGAATAATTCAAATTTTTAAACCTTTATAGGGATCTCTCGACATACCTTTTTCTCACTCCGTTTGTTATATAGTATCTTCCTCAGCATTGATGTTGTGGTCAAAACACAGATACTTGTTATATATATTAGCAGCTAAATAAGGAAAAGGTCGCAAATGAAAGCCCCAAAACGATGTTATGGCTGTGTGTATTAAATCGTTAGAAATGGGAAATTATACAAGTGTGAATATTTTCTTGGGAGGAGGAGGAGGAGGAGATGTGCGTGTTTCAATAACCTTTTATTGCCTGACACAGTATATGCTTAAGAATCTGTAGACGATCAGATAGTCCAGCAATGGCATCTTAATTAAACCACACCACCACGGCCGCGTACAGGACATTGTCTTTCGCATTAGCTTTTGTTTACGCCCGCCCCTGGACTCCGCGCGCAAAGCTGAGCACGTAAATGTCACTGCACAGCTAAACGCTTCCACGTAACCCTACTGCCTGTCCTTGTCCTGCCACCGCGAAGGGTTCGCCACCGCTTTCCAGACAGCGGTCACGTGAGCGGCACATCGCTGCGCTAAGACGGGGTTTATATCCCACGGGTAGCTCAGACCACACGTGTAGTATAGCAAAAGTGCCATCTGGAAGTAATTCCCCGTTATTACTTCTTATCAGGACTGCTGAGGGTTTTTTATTTATCAAGTATAAGTGAATCATAGGGCAAACTGATGTATGCTCATTAAACTATGAAAACTTATTAGGCTATCCTTTTATTGCTCAAAATAGAAGCCTAATAGAGGTAGGCTAGATCATGCTAACCTACAGCATGAA
Organism: Grus americana; assembly: GCF_028858705.1. Taxonomy (NCBI): domain Eukaryota; kingdom Metazoa; phylum Chordata; class Aves; order Gruiformes; family Gruidae; genus Grus; species Grus americana. The sequence goes on along the minus strand of NC_072857.1, from coordinate 4,017,076 downwards.
TGTGACATGCAAAAGAAGAAATAGACTGAAATCTGTCTGAGTTATGCCAGGAAATTACATATTCTTCTTAAAGTAAAATAAACACTTGACAAAGCTGTTAATCATCCCTAGTGGAAAGGATTTACAGATTCAATATTAAGATGATGAGCTTCCCACTGGTCTTAGGAGCACTATAGTCAAATGAATCAATTTTCCTCTGAAATCATTTAGATAAAAATTACATTCACATTGAAGAATATGAATGGTTTGAATGCTAAAATGTCACTTTAAAAATGTGTCGTCCCTCCAGTGAGCTCCTATTAGTTCTCAGTTAATATTTAGTATATTTTGAATGAAAAATTCAAAGTCAGTATCTTATATGTAAATATGTATATCTGTAAGGTACCATACAGGCTCACATACCTTTTCCTCTATAGAAACAGTGTTGCATAAACATACATAATCTGCAGAGCCTGAATTAAAAAAATATACATTTAAGATTGATTTTTAAATATCACTCGTGCCCAGACATTTCACATCAAGCCACACTAAAGATCTGCTTCAGAAAAATAAATTTGCACATTAAATAGTAGAAGAATAAAGAATACATATTTATCTTGATTAAGATGATTTCATAAAAGCTCTTGAAAATTAGGGGGTTTTTTTCAGTAATTTGAAACAATCCTTTGTTGAGAACATATTTGAAAATTTACCTGCAGTTAAATTGTATCTGGGGACTCCAGTAAAAAAAAACAAACAATTTTTAGAAGTTACCCATTCAAAGAGAGAGGGGGGGAGAGAGAGAGAGAAAAAGAAAGAACGAGCCGGGGAGATTATAGAATTTAATGATTAAGAATGTGTGCAGTGCAGTATAAGTACATTTGTTTCCTTGGAAACAAACTAGTACTGTTGCACTGAAGAAATTTGTAAGCATTAAAAAATTCTGTAATCAGGCCCCAGGAGAACATATTAAATTTTTTAAAAGGGATAAATATTTGACATTCCTGGCCGTTTTCTGACTGTACTTGTTGATGAGGCCTGCTGTCAATGGGTGGTGTTCCTAACGTTACAGAAATGGATACGATACGTGAACCTGCACGGCCAAGAACACACGTTTAAACGGCTAATCCATGCAGCAGGATCAACAACTCCGGCATCGCACAGAAAGATTTAGATCTTTTAAGTAGCGAGTAGATGGCAAATGCAGCTAAATGCAAATAAAGGCAGACTACCAAGCCTGCAATAAAGATTCAAAGGGGGAATTATTAAGAAAAGGGTCTAAAGCCTCTGCCCAAGTCATCCTTGCTTGCAGAAAGCAGCGGGCTGGCTCCCGGGGAGAAGACAGGGTAATAATGCTCCCGTTTATGCCAGGTACAAATTATAGCTTATTGGAGTTCTTGGGCTTGATTGATTCAAATAAAACGACAGGCTCTAATCTCTTACACCTTCCCCTGTTTCATAACCAAATTCAACAGAGTTCTTTCCAACCGCCCAGGAACATCTAGGGTTTTGTTTTTTTTTTTTACTTCAGTTTTGCTAGCAAGAAACAGAAGCAGGAGTGCAAGGAAATCAAAAGAAATCAGAGGCTTCCACTTAGAAGCTAGAGCAAAAATATCTAGACCCTGACAAGAAATATTACTTTGGTGAGCTGTCCATTTGCAAGTGTGATACCAACAAGTTAAAACAGGTCAGTTCTGGTTGGGTGGCTGTAAACAAAATCTTTTTTCTGCTCACTTACTATATTACGACCTTAAGCCAGGTTGTAGAGCTACAGCAGTAACGTCATTTGTCCTGGAAATCCATGCACCTTTTTTTTGTTACGTTTCAAAACAAATATTCTGTCTTGTAATAAAGATACACAGGGAAAGGTGAGACCGATCACTACAAAGTAAAATTTGCTTCATATCACCAAAGAAACAGGGGAAAATATGCAGATCGGGTCTAAAAATATTAACGCAGTGAGCTCATTTGAGCTTATCCCCGTTACATGTGAGGCTGTAGGATGTGGTGGATGAGGCTTTATAGTTATGAGGAAATAATAATTGCCAAAATGATCCCTCAGTTTCTCCCGAATGGAAAAACTCAAGACATGGGAAGTTACATGGAACAAAAACGTGGTAAAAAGGATTCTAGGTACAGGCTTTTTAATGCAAGTGGAAACCTTGAAATTAGTTTCCAGGAGCAATACTTAGATGTGTAAGGGGAAGCCCATGTTTTCAAAAAGAATTAAAAGAATATAAAAAGAGAGGTCCTGTTATCCTTCCCTCCATCAAAAAATTTGAGCTCCTTCTTTAACCTCATCATTTAAAGTCAGTGGATTAAGCCTCCATCTTTTACAAAATTAGAAAAGAGATTCTTTTCGCCTGCTTGGGTACTGAACCCATGGCAGTGAATTTCGTGGAGTTTCAAGCTGGTTTGCAGACAAACTGAGCAGAGCTCTGAAAGCCGAAGGATACGACGCTGCGGGGAGGCATTGCCGACTCTGCAGAGGTGAGGGCTACCTTTGCAACTAAACGCTGTTAAGCAGGATTGCTTCACAGCCGACCTGCTCAGTGGCATTTGCAAACTTCCAGACTGCAGGCTATGGGAGATACTGGGATCTTCTTCGATTCCAGTGATATTTTCATTATTTCGACATATTACGTTAATTCCTTTTGACTCAGTGGCTCTCTGCTGCGCTTCAATGTTTTACGGTGTTTATAAAGAGCCAGAGCAGAAAGCAAAGTGCTTTAATACAAAGTGCTTTTATCACCTTAATTTAAAATTGCTAGACCTGCCTCCTGTTCTCACGTATCTAAAAGGGAAGGTATGAGTAATATTTGTGTCTAATAGATAGAAAATACCTAGTTTCACTCTCCTTCCCAAATATGTGCTTGAAATCAGTAAACGATATGGAAGACCAACACAAACTTCAGCTACGTATGTCTGGGTTTGGCATGGCTCATTTTGTCATGGAATCGCAAAATAACTGAGCTTGGGAGGCACAGCTGGAGCCATCTGGTCCAATCCCCACTCAAAGAAAGGCCGATCTCAGAGTTAGAGATGGTTGTCCAGAGCCTTCTACAACTGGGTTTGGAACATCTCCAAGCATAACCTCTCCTACAATCCCCACCGGGCCCCTCTTCCAGTACTTGACCAGCCTCAAAGAGAGGAATTTCAGGCTTGATAAAAAATAATGGCTTTTTTTTTTTTTTTTAACTGTTTGCTTCCAGATCGTCAGGCTGATAGTTTGATTGGACAGGAAAGAAAGTTAAGTTCAAATGGATACACTGTCCTTATCTCAGCTCTTAACACAACTCTGCTCAGTGTAGATACAAATCAGCTCAGAGAATCACTGTTCTGCTATGTATAGGGACGCTGAGAGGAAAAAAACCCATCCAAAACCAAATTGTCTTTCCCAAATCACACACCTAGCCATCAGACTTGGCTCAGGACTAGCTCTTCCACTCTTGGAGAATCTTAATCAGCCCTCCCTTTACTTCTGTCTACTTAAACAAGACTTGTAGAAAAGGTAAATTCCCATTCCTCTTGACAAGGAAGATGATAAACCCCTGTCGTCTTCTCAAGGACAGGTTCATAATTTCCCTTCAGGTAATAAAAAAGTCCCACAAAACATAACAGACCCTAAATGGAGCTCCTCTGGTGTGTGTTTTCATGCAACAAATTAGGGACTTACATAGCCTTTCCATACACAAAACTCCCCTCAATATCCAGATGTATTAGTTTTAGATAAAGGCACATCAACGGTTTTGAGCTTTTTATGATATTTTTGGTTTACCACTTTTATGCAGATTGGCACTTCTTCCTTTGAATCTTTCTCTCTCCGACTACCCATCCTCTATGCTGCTTTTCCCAAAATTCCTCATTCTTCAGGGTAAATTTGAGACTGGAACCTCTGACTCCTGTGTACTGTGATTATCTATGGGAAAAGTAAAACTGAGCCAGCTCTAGGGAGAGCTTTTCCTTTGGATCTCTGCGGGGACCCAAGGGTATTGCTCCTTTGATACTATTTTTTTAAGAATCTTCAAGTCTGTATGTGTGCAGTGCAAAGTTTATTGTGATATGACCATGTGGTAATAATATATCAAAGTCCAGCATTAAAATATTTCTAAAACATGAAAAATGGGCTGTTCATAATGCTAAAGAAGGACAAGCAAATTTGCTGACAATGTGGGTAATTTCCTGAAATCAGAGTTCATCTTGTAGCAAACCCATGTTCTGTAGACAACAGAAACAAGCAAAGCATAAATCACTCACTCACATACACTATCTCCTCTGTCCTGATAATCGCATGGGTTTTGGATCACAACAAAGGAGACTATGCCTTAGAAGAATAATAAGGGCCTGCTCCAATATCCATTGAAAACAATGGAAAGGCTCCCATTGACATGAACTTCAAGGGATGAATATTGCATCTGGCTGTAACACCACAAAGGTCTTAAAACAAGACCTGCAGCGAGCTTTTTACCAAAGAAATATATTGAAGTCTATGATCTCCTGCTAGTTATGAGAATCTGTGCTTTTAACTCTATATAATGAATGCACACATGCAGGAAAATCGTATAACGCTGGGACAAAAAATGGATTTATCCATTTTTCACACCTTGCAAATGTGTCGTGGAAAATTTCTCCTAATTTAATCAATAGTCTTATATGTGCATTCTAATATTCCAATCTTTTAAAATCTATATACAAGTTTAACTGTTGGAGCATAAGTAGTCCCACAATAACTTTGATAACACATACATTAAAATTATGAGTAACTTTGCATTCTAAATGAATTAATGTTTTAGAAATCATTGTGGGGTGTATTATGTTTTGAAGGGCATTAAAACTTATTGTATACTTAGGGCTTTTGCAATTGCGCATTTCTAAAGTGGCAATTTTGACTCATCCTTTATATGAATTTAAAAATGCATCATTTAAATGTAATCTCATTTTCTAGTTTGGTAAACATCCCGTTCTGAAATATTTTACAACTTAAAACTTTTTTCAGCAAGAAAAGAAACTTTTTGGGGGCTAGGGGCATGTTCACCTACTAAATCACAACCTTGGATTGCATTACAAAAAAAGACAGAACCCTGTAACACAGGAAAAGTAAGGCTGGATAGCAAATAAATTAGATGCAGACATGAGATAATAGAAAGCACAGTAATCAGAAGACATGTTTTATTATTACAGGTGGAGATAATGTTGAAAAAAAGTGTGGGAGAATGCCTTGGGCTTGTTTTAAGACCAACATAAAAATGCAATACCTATATGTTTGTTTTAGCATCTTTTTTTGTAAAGATTTTTTTCCCTAATATTTATTTACTCTTCAAATGTAAAAATAGGCCTATTGAATTATTTAAATGTGCCAAATACTTAGGAGTTAACATGACCATGTCTGAATGCGAGGTCATTCTTTTTCTTACAGCAATATTTCCTACAGCCCACATAAAAACTTCCACTTCTATAATCCACAGTGGCGTCAATAAGAAATTATTCTACTGACCTACAGCAGGTTTCTAGATTTTTTTCTCCTCTTCTATGAAATAGATGAAAAATTCCGGTATGAATTTCTGTCCTCTCTAAGGTCTTTTTTCCAGGTTCATATGATCATGAAGGTTTTTCTCCTGGAAGACTGACAACCTGGCCCATCAAAAAGTCATCTGAGTATTGTTTTAGGTTCCACTGTTCAAATTGTAGAAGAAAGGTATATTCATGATCCCCTATCATTAGTCTTCATTTTAGAAGGAAACAACTCTGCACCAAAAAATGCACCAAAATGTTCCACAATAGTTTGCTTTAATGAGTCAATTTACCATTAACCTGCTGCTAACTAATACAAATACTGATCTAAAGCTCATGCAATACAGCTAAGAATAATTATAGAGGCTATGTAGTTTTTCTTTTCTATTTTTAAAGTCAAACTGGGATTACCAGTAACACCCCATAATGTAAAGTCCACCATTTTAATCAACAAAAGCTAGAAAAAGGAGGTTTAAACATTGGCTACATTTTGACCTGTGTTCAACAAGAGAGATTGTCCATTTTAGGGGTGCAAACATACAGATAGCCCATTATAACTGTGACTAAAACCATTTCTAAATAGTTGAAAGAGAAGGCAAAATGAAATGTGAATATTAGCTTCCCCCCCCCAATTTCTACTTTATACCAGCAGTCATTTGTAGTCAGTTCATTACAAGTCTACTGGATTTTCTAGACTACATCTGCATGCAGTGATAGAACTAAATATTTCAGTAGCTTGTAATCTTGTAATTGTGTAAGTGATTGTAAAACTGTTAAAAAGTTGGTATCCAATGCAACTTCTACAAAAGTATCTTTTTAATGAGTATAGGCACTTAAAATAGTTTCTATGAGAACACCCTCCAGCAAATTCCTTTTTTTTGATAATATTCCTTTTTTAAATAATGTACATTTTCTTAATAATATTTTTAAAAGTGAACACAAAAAAGTCCAAATGCTGTTAGAGCGTTTTTTATTCGATTATTCAAATGAATACCTGTGTTGTCTTTTGTTTTGGTTTGGCAAAATTGCCTGAAAAAACTAGAGTCAGATCTAGTTCAGGCAAACGTAAGTGGTTTTGTTCATTTCAAGTAAGAATTATACCATATGTCATGGTTGAAATTAGAATCTAATCAACACCCAGTATCCCACAATGCAGAGATACTGACGGTTTAGATAAAATTCCCTTTTCCAACTAATATAGCTAACGTTGGTAGCTTTGTTTTTGTGAAACTCTGCTATCCTTCAGTACAAGGAAGAAAAAAGAACAGAATAAAAGCTGATGCACAAACCACTTGTAATTGCCATTAAAGAATGGTTACTGAGAAATTTCCCCATACTTGCACATAGACGTGAGAGTTTCTGTAGAGAGTAATTGTGAATATTCAGAAAGCTTCTGTCAGAAGGAAGGACAGTTTACCATCTCCCCTCTCATGACCCCTTAGGAGGTGTCATTTGGTGTCTTGGCCATAGCCAAAACAGAGCTGGACAAACGTTGGAAAAAAAAAGGATTTATGAACCTCGCAAACAGATATTACTGTCTTTAATTGCACTACGGTTTTGCTCTTGTACTCACAATTCTTTGTAACACTTAATTTTTAAAAGCATTTGCATACACAGGAAATGGGTTTAGAACTAATGGATTTCCCACTGGGAACCTATCTCTAGATAGGTTATTCTACACAGGCTTATCCAACCAGCCCAGGAACAGAAACTGAAACCTTCTTTGTCCACTCAGACTTTGCACCCCAGGACATCTAACTTTGGGTACTGAGAAAAGTAACTTCTAATGCAAGTCAAATCTCACACAACCTTAGCTCAGGAACAGCTCAGGAAGAAGGATGGTTTCTTCAGCCTCACTGATAGCACGACATCAAATGACAAAATAAATGTGTCAGGCAAAAAACAAACCGAAAGCTGCAACACTGGGAAGAGAGCTGGGTGGCCAGCTATATCCAGACTTCAGAGGAAGTAAAACAACCGAGAAGGAGTTGATAATATTGTCTGATCTCTTTCAAAGGGAAAATTGAAATGAGATGTAGATAGCAATCAGTGTAGAGATGTTTTTGTCAGCAAGGAAATGCAGACCACCATGTCCTTTCTTCCTTTACATCTGACTTCACATCCCCCAGCAAACATACCCCCTTTTGAAACTCTTCCATGTGAAAATATTTAGTACCTGTGTGGGAGCTCTACGTCACTAAAGGCAGTAGGAGATACTCAGCATGAGCATTACCAGGTCATTCTCTTGGGCAGCAGTAACTCTCTCATCCTAACTCTGATGCTCAACCAATGTTTTCATTGTAAAACGTACTCCTGTGTTTAGAGGGAAAACCCAACATATATTATTCATGGGAAAGCTCCATCAAAATATATTGCTCAAGCAGACAATGAGAGTTTGCCTGATAAAGATGTACAGAAGGAGACAGGTAATGTGCATGCAAACGCAGATTTTCTAAGTATCAATGAAGAACCCTTTACAGAAACATCTACGTTCATGAATGAAACCAGGGGAAAGATAGGTAGGCGGGAGACAAAGCGGAAGGGGTTAAATTTCCCCAGATAAATCAGGACATACAGTGTACAAAGCTAAATTTGAAGGAATATATTCACTTTAAACCTTGAGGCATAATACTCTCATTGAGTAAGGAGAAAAAAGCTGGAGAAACAGGGCCATTGATATGCTGATCACTGTAACAATACAGAGCACTGAGACAATTTAAAACTTTACTCCTACATCTGATTTAGCGTATTGTTGAATAGCAGTTGTTAGAATTTATACAAATAGCTATTCTTCTAGTCTATGTTTATGATATTTTATTAATCTTTCTACTATTACTATTATTATTAATAATACAAGAGTACTGTTTTTCGAAAGCTGCATTGTGTTTTCACAGACATCCGTGCTTTGAAGAATTTCCTTTCAAAATTATAAAATATTTATACAATAAATCATCAGATGATTTAAAATTAAATCATTCTGGTTGTATTTATGTTCATGAATCAAATGTGACTTTTCTCGCTTTACATAGGTCTATGCTGTTTTCAACCTCAACCTTTGCAAGTGACATTTTCATTTAGAATCTTATCATTTCATAATTATTACCTTTCAGAACTCCTAGGGAGAGAACAAAAGCTTCCTCTTTGTATTTCCATTGTTATGTTCCTTTGAAGAACAAATTAAATTTCAATCCCAGCCAAAACAAACTTTTAAAGTACAAAATAAATTAGAAATTATGTGAAAAAAATACCAAGCTGTGAAAGCTTAACGCGGCCTCTCGTGAGCCCAGGTATATTCCAGATAATTTATTACTGTGTTTTCTTTGTTTAACCAGTGGACCAAGCTCAGCCTAATGAAACATGGCAAACATCTCACTGAAGTTGATCCGCACTGCTATAAACTGGTGCCAGGACTCTTGTGATGTTGATAAAGGAGAGGGGCTCGTTTATACCTCCAGGGTGATTATTTACTATCTTTCAGGTTATCGTTACCTTTTCATTGTCCTCTGAGCTGTCCAAAAAGAAGATATCTGATTATTTCTGATCTCCCTTGCAAAATGTGGAGCTGCACTCTATAAAATACCATATTTACACACTTGCTACTAATGGTGATTCTTATTATCATTGGTTTCTTTTAATTTCACTCCAGTGGGCAGATTATTCTTTTTTTAGGCAAATGTCGTGGCTCACATTCATAGAAAAGGCACAACTGCAATTAGCAGCAACAGTAAAATGGAGCAAACGCAATATTTTGCGAGCCTGGAAAGCATTCCTGCTTTTTCGGAGAAGTTTCAGTCTTAATTAAGGAAACAAACAAACTTTGCATTATCAAAGTGGGAGAAAAAAAAAATTATAAAAAAATCAGATTGGAAGTAGGAGGAGGGGGGGAGAAATCAAGTGACCTGGAGAGTGTTCAACTCCCAGCAAGGGACAGAAATGTAAGTGGCTCCTGGCAGCCCCGTCCGGATGAAGAGACGGGGCGTCGGCACTCGAAGCCTGGCAGGGAGGGCAGCGTTGATGGGAAGGAGGGAGAGAGGCACTCACCTAATAAAACAGTGACACCTGGGCAACGCGTCGGCCTGCCTGCCCTCTTTCTCAAGGCTCGGGATCGCAAGTCCTCCGGAACATGAGAGTATTTTACGAGAGATTTGCTAATGCACCGGAGAAGCAGCAAGGAGGTCGCGGCGGAGGCGGTGGGGCCACACGCGCAGCATCCCTCTGCCCCAAACGGGCCCGGCGCCTGCTTTGATTAAAAGTTGTAAGACCATCGCGTTTTAACGTGAGCTGAGCTGCCAAAACTCGCCAAAAGTCACCCATTCCAAGTTAAAAGTGGCTGTGCGGTCCAAAATTATGAGCAAAACAGAAAAAAATATTTTGTTTGGACTCAAAAAATAATTTATTGAAAATAAACGTTACAAATCTATTTTATTTCCCCCTGGAGCCTTGCAAAAAGAACCAATATTCATCTGATATATTTCGTGTACGACCACAGCTATACATTAATCTCTGTGATTTAAGTTGCAGTTGTGCCTACATGCCCTCGGCCAGCGCGGAGCCCCTCGTGCGAGGCACAAACCTGGAGCGGGGATCAGGGCAGGCGCGGGAAGTCCCCACTGCCCGGCACTGCCACCACAGTAGAGAGCTGGGACAGCGAGGGGGTCACCGAGGCACCGACCCCTCCTGAGCTTGGAAAGGGACGGGGCTTCACTCCTTCGTTATCGAGGTCTCCACCCAACCTTGCCCATCTCCAGCTGTTCGTTTTTTAAACAGACAACTTTGTCCAAGCCGTGCCCTGGCTAAGTCACCGCTACAGCATCCCAGAGCACCCCTGCTACTGAAACCACCTTGCAGTTTCCATGCTTTTTCAATTCCCGGGTGAAGCATCCCTAAATTTTTGCCTAATGCAGGTATCAGCTACAAGCCCAACATTACTGAGCTGTAAAGGACATGGGAAACTGTCCCAAATTGTGTTAGCAGAGGACGTAAACAACTTAATTTTTAATCCTTTTCAGTGATATCACTGTTTCAAGAATGAAAAGAATAAGATATTATTCCAGTCATTTGATCTTCTTATTTTGGATATACACGGGATTACTTAGGGGTTTTTTAATCCAATTAGGTTTGCCTCTCTCAGCCTAGGTAAAAACCGGTGGGGAGATCCTTCTCTGTGACGAACATATCTCACCCTAAGTGAAGGGAGAATCTGGTTCATCAATATTCCTCACGTACGATTTTAAGCCTGCTACTCTTCTATGTTTCTACAAACTTGTTTTTCAGAGAAACTTTTTTTCCGGAGAGTAAGATGCAAATCTACTGCCATCAACTTTCTGTTATTCAGAAGCACCAAGAAGTAAACCACCTGGTATTTTTCTTCAGCGCCTATATATGCATATGTAAATCCGACAGCTTAAGTATCTGCCAAACTATTTACCGAGTTTGTCAGGGAAACAGCCTCTGAAACAATCTTCTTTTAAAATAATATTCTACTGCTAAATTCTTCCTTTGAACGCTATTTTTGTCTCTTAAGGAATATTCACCCTCGCAGTCTGACTGCTTGTTAAGAAAAAACAACAAGAAAAACAGTAAAATCTCACTGTTGGCCCATGTTCTAGTGCCAGTGTTCAAACATCAGGATCCCAACAGTATCCCAGCGCCTGAAAAACATGTTCTTTTCTTTGAAATCTGCCCGGGTTGCGGATGAGAAATTGCCAGTAGAAATTACAACATTTGCCATGACTGAGATGGGGTGGGTTTTCGCATTTGGACTGAATGAAACCATGGAAAATGTTGTTAGTAAAAACTCCAATGTTATAAAAAATCACCGAGTGACAGATTTCGAGATTAAAAGGAAATATTAAAAATCCCCTTCAATATTTAAAGCTTACTTAACTAGTAGCACTTCACTTGACACTGACTCGTGTCATTTTCTTTCATTCCTCTTTTGATCCATGCAAAGCAGTTACATGATTGCAAATATCTTATCATGTCACCTTCTCATATGGATATGAGATGAAAGAATATTATCTCAAGCTGAGTGATAAGTCCTGTACCAAAACTACGGGTGGAATCTGCACAATCTGACGCTAAACGGGAGCAGGGAGGCGGCGGCACTGGGCATTTTTTTCTTGATGTTCTGTGTTGAGGATGGTTAAGAAAAAGGGTCTTATTTTAAGAGGTTATTCAAGGCTACTAATTAACCGTAGAGATTTTATACCAGGTTAGCTGAGGTTTTTTGTCCATGTACAGGGATCATTCAAATCGCTTTTATTTGCATGATTACGAAGTGGCAAACCATCGATACTGTTTTGCCTCTGATTTTAAACTTGCAAAGGGCATCAAAAGGCCTATTAACATGAAATAAAATTAGCCCTCATCTGTTTTATTTTAAAGAGACTCTTCCCTCCTCCCTCTTTCCCCCCACCCCCCCCCCCGCCCCACCTCATTTTTCCCTTTCTTTCTTATTCAGGGACCTCAGTTCCTTTCCCATACTTGGTATGTAGTACATCTTTTTTTCTCAGAGTTAATTCTCCAAGTCTGGTCTGTCAGCCAGTATAAACAACACTTGATGAATGAGACTCAAGGTGTTTAGTCACCTGAAGCAGCTGTTTGAAGTAACTCTACACACAGCCTGAGGCCCGTGTTTTCACAGCTGTGGGAACTCTTCAAAAGCTTTCCCTCTTGGCCCGCTGCTTTGCTGTGGCTTTAGACTCTTAGCACAAAATCTGGACAATTTCAAAAGGGCAGAATGAAACTAGAGACAGTAATTTTTGATGATTTTGGGCCAAAAAATGGCCTAGAATAAATAAATGAAGTACTTTTGAAAGTGCTTTACCTAGGTGGGCTATATATCTAAGAGTCGCTCGCTCTTCATGTGCCCATGGACTCACTCAAAAGGGGAGATGTGGGGCTGAAGTGCTGCTCTCTGTTTACACCGCCGTATTTTCACTTTCTCCTCTGATGCAGCTACGTTAAAACTAAACGTTTATGGGCCTGGAAATACACGTACCTGAAATAAACTCAGCAAGTTTTTAGAAGTTGGAAAGCTCTCTAAACTCATAAATAGACCTGCAATTATTAGTGATCTGTGCTCCCCGCTGGGAAGCTTTGGAGAATTGGCCTACAGAGGTTGTATGATTGCTTCTCCTGGCTCAAAGTCTGTGCCTTCATGATATGCCTCACTGTATCCATGTAGGTAGCCAAAGTAGTGATGAGCCCGAAAAAAAAAAATAATAAAAAAATTGAGCAAGGCGCTGAGCTGGCAGGGAAATTACAGTTTTGCAAATGCGGGACCCAATCATGCAGCTGGGCTGAAATATTATATGCAGAATGAGGTCATGGATCAGAAAATGGATTTTATTTGGGGGTGGGAGTGGACTGCAAGCCTAAAGCATGATGATGAATTCGCTGGAAAATCCTGAGCGATCAATGTCCAGGTTCTACCTCCCCTGCGATGTCCAGGCTCCTCGAGGAGTCAGACAGATATTGCTCAATGCCGTGAGTAACGATGGTGCTGTCAGACCAGCCCAAGAAGGTGAGCATCCCACGGGAAAGGGAGATGGAAAATAAATTCAGCAAAGCATTGACGTGAGCACCAGAAAGGGATGTGAGTAGACAGATTTAATCCGTGAGGCTATGTCAGGTGGATGCTTAATTCACTGAATAATGCTTTCCATTTCCAAGTTCATCCAAAAAAGGAAATACAGATACATCAAACCTCAACTTTAAAATGTGTCCAACAAAAGGCATCAGCAAGCTTGCCAGAAAGAGAGTAAGGATGGGACAAACTACTCCTGAGACGGTAGAACAAACATGCCCCAGCCTTAGCTGTTTTAACACCACATGCCTCCCACACATTACTCCATAAATCGTTCTTTTCTTCCCTCTCATTTTCTCCAGTTTACAAAAATTCTCATGTTAACAGAAAACGTCTAGTTTAAATTGATCCTCAGCCATCCTTGGCATGTATTATACACGTTCACCCTTTTATGTTTTATAGCTTATGTCATTCTGTATTTATCATTTAGTTAAGGCCTTATATTTTTGGCTTGCTATTGCCCCTTATCAGATGATAAAATGTTCCCTCAGGAGGAGAGAATTTTTATGAATTATGATGATAGTATGGAAAATAAATGACTTATTGGCACTCTGGTCAGGCTATACATGGAACTGTGTTCTTTGAAAGTTTAGGGCCGCACGAGAAGGGCGCGTGTGCAGGTACAGGCAGTCCCAGGGAAGGAAATTCCGGATGAGAGAGTGCCTGTGCGGTGCCAAGGACAGTCGTGCTGCCTGCTCAGAGGCCCAGGATGAACCCTGTGCAGTCCTGGGGTCTCTGCACAAAACTGCTCATCTCTTCATGCCTAGCCCTCTCCAGTGCATAAAAATGCCAGAAGGTGGTAAAGTTTCCAGATGCTCTCAGAACATCAAGGCATAAATGTTTCCAGAATAGATAAAAGGGATTTGGGCATAAATAAGTCCTCTTAAATGTCTTCTATGCCATTGCCAACATCTAGATGCCCGCAAGTCTCTGGGTACCTGTGTTTTGCAATGATAATGAAGGTTAGCTGTGCCAAGTTACGTCCTGGCTGTTGCCTTCACCTTTCTGACATGCTCCCACCCAATCCTCACTCCCAACCTACTCCTGAGAGGCTTCAAGCAGCCAACACCACTTAAGGCTGGCCCCCCTTCTCCAAAGTCCTTTTAGCCCATATAGTGAAAGCACATCTTGTACCACTAGAGACACAGCTGGGCTGGTCTCTTCTCTGCAAAAACATGACATAAATACTGACGCTGGTCACAGTACACATCAACTGAGTCAAACTTTGCTAATGGACTACTACAAAACTTCAAAACAAATAGACAAACCTGCTGCTGAACAGCATTCTGTAACTGTTTGCCCCCGTGTACACACAACATTTTTATATATATATATATAAGCTTGCTGTCTTTCACCTCAGGAAAAAAAATCAAGAGGAAAAGTTATTAGGCAAATAAAGATGTTTGCTTAACTTAAACTAGAAAACTAGTTTATATTGCCAAAGCCCGGAGCTACAGAAAACAGCCCATGAACAGCCAGGATGGTGTTTCTCCTCAGGCAGGTACTCCAAGCCAAAAAAAAAGTTAATTTTAACTTTTCAGGTAAACTCTGTCCAAGTGAACAGGGCTCCCAGTTGCCATCCATGCAAGGCCATGGACTTCTCCTACCCCTATCTCGGCTGGATGCCAGGACCAGCTCCGCCTTTTGGTCACCTCTTCACAAAGCAGTTTCTCAACATTTGCATAATAAACAACCGACTCACAAAACAGACACAGGGTTTTGTCATTGCCATGATGTTTTCAAGGGCTCATTCCTGAGCAAGCACTGCAGCTGAGGGGGACGCCAGCTGCATGACTTGATGTGGCCTTCACGTGCCCATCATCTCTGAGCCCCTTGGCATAGGTCGGCTGGCCCGAACAGTGAACTGCCTTTTGGGTTGGAATAGCTTTAAAGGGATATAGGATTATAAGGTTTATTTTTAGGTCAAAGCTAAAGATTTTATAAAAGCTGAATAACAAAATCCCAAGCCCCATATGAACAGTAACGCAGACCTTATCTGGCATACAAGGTAGCATTTTATGAGTTCCTTCTCACCATAAATGGCAGAACTTTATGACACGATTTAATTAAAACACATTCAAAAGACCACCTATGCAATGTGACGACTATGGTATCCATTTACTGCGCCAGAGCTGTGCCCTTCCAACCTTCTCAGCTGGATCATTTGGGGGTGATTTTATAAGAGTTTGTAGACGAAGAGAATGAATGCTGTGTAAGACTGACTTTAAAGAAATAATATACTTCTGTTATGCAATACTATATCCCCATTAACCAATATTCAATATTGTTGGATGTATAGGTAATGGTAACTATATATAGATATGCTGTTTTATCGTTAAAGAAGTGAAATATATTTACAGGTGATGAGATGTTACAGGAAGAATCATAGTTAAGAGATCCTTACTCCACATATGCATGTAAATAGTTTTATGGGGATGTCCTGTGGAAGATGATGGGTTCCTTATGAGCAACAGCTTCTGAGCAAAAGGTTCCCTATCCTGTAAATACATAAATGTGAGACACAGCTGTGAAGTCTGCCTACGGGCAAGTCTTCAGGTGAGTAAAATGAGCAGTCAGAGTTTGATGAAGAGAATTCAGGAAGCCCTATCAGTGCCTTCTCTGCAATGGCCCACTAAGAGAAATAGAGAAAAAAAAAAAGAGAGAGACAGGGAAAGAAAGGAAAAAAAGAGAAAAAAAAAGAGGAAAAAGAACACAATTTACTGCCTAACTTCTAAAAATATGGTGTAATATTTCAGGCTGAACACGTATGTATACATATATATAGCATGGTGGTTACTGGAGACACTACAGTGTAAGACTTTTCTTCTGTCTGTCTCTAAAACATTTTCCCAGGTTAAGTACAATTCCCATGACCATCATAATCATTCATCTGGCTCTCAGACTGGATAGTGGTACTGTGCGTTGTATTTGGCTGTGAATACCAGTGGACCCAATGATTTCCTTTTCCATGACATTTCTGAGAAACAAATACTGGATCTGATTCACATCTAGCCACAAATATGAATCAAAACCCAATACAAAATTGGATACATGCTGGAAATTTGATAACTTGTGAATATGAATTTACTCCTGTAGTTGCTGAGCTGCTATTGGAAATCTGGAGCATGCTTGGAATTACAATTTTTGCTTTCCAAAAACGTGCATAGTTTGTTCCTTGTAATCATATTTCTGATGAAGTCAAAGACAGAAATCCCACTGAAAGAGCTGGGGAGGAAGGACTTTGTTTTAAAGACATACACTTTATGGAACCTTTCCTACTTGCTCTCCTTCCAGTGTAAAATATTAGTCAGTCTAATCCCTTTCTTCTTCTGTACGTTAATAGAGATTTGAAAAGAGAGGTTACAATTTTTATAAATTGGAATAAAGTTGGCCTCTGTTTTCTAACACTTGCCAAAGCATACGAGGTCAGACCGAAACAGTCACCCACACTGGCCAGTTATGTGTCTTATTTAAACAATAAATTAGTGTCAAAGTTTCCAGTAATTAATTTCTGTACCAATCTACATATTTCATTCCTTTCATTTTTTTGCTTTCATGTTTTGAAACTGTAATGCAGCTAACATCTATTTAAAGCAACCTCCCCTACCCGGTGATTGATGTTAGATAAAACAATTACAATGCCAGTACTAGGGATAATTCTTTGCAGATGTTGTCAAATTACAGGTTAAATGAGGAAAAAAGTTCCTTTCTTCCGGCCACCCACTCTAGTTCTCTTGAAATAGGTGCAGAGTACTGTATATCCTGTGCTGTAGGTGCAGTAATTCCCCGTTCAGTCACTCATCTGGTTTAAATGACTTCCATTTGCCATTTCAAAGGATGACAGAACACTATGTTCAGATTGTTTTGCAGGTACCAAAGACCCAGTAACTCTGCTTTGTGTTTTAGCTGGCAAAGAGAAGTGAGCTCGATCTGGCAACACTACGCTGGTTTTCCCTTTAATATAAATAACATTTGCCATTGTGAACAAAAAAGAAAAAAAAAAGAGAGAGAAAAAGAAAAAAAAGTGAGGTTAGATTATTTTAACCCTTTGTAAACCTTTCCACCCTTTGAGATAAAACAGGATCCTTGTCTTCATGTTATAATCATAACAGTATGTATTTCGTGTTGACAGAAGAAAGATTGAGCATGGGTCCTGCATGGCTATGTAGTTTGGGGAGAGGTGATGAAACTTCTCCATTACCCAGCCCTTGTAGCAGGAGCCAGGCACAGTCATATTCCCTGAACGCAGGAGAAGGAAGGTAATGCGCCATAAACAGAATATGGAAAAAATCAAGAACAAATTGAAAAAATGGCTTTGCCTGCCCTTGCGTGTAGTCAGTGTTGTGCTACGCTCAGGAGGAGAGCAGACCGTGCTGCTCTGGAGCTCAGCAAGGCAACCTGCAGCATTGGTATAGCCCACCGCCACGCTCTGTCGTGGCACGTAGCGTGGCGTGCCGCGGGGGCGTGGGACATCGAGGCGCGCGGAACGACTTGGCACCGGTCCTAGGCACATTTGTTCTCTGGGAAGCACCTGGGTTCCCTCACCAGAAAGTCCTCGGACGAACGCAGAGTGGGTGAAAATGCCGTATGTGCACCAGAGTCCCCGTGCAAGGCGGGCCAAGCCGGCTCGATGGCACCCATACACCCGTCTGTCTCCGAGCAGGCTCTCGAGCTGCTGCTGCATTCCCAGTGCCGGTTTCTCGCAGGCATGCCGTGCTCGAGCCCTGAGGCTTTGAATGGGATTTCCATTTTAATTCTTTCTCTACATATGTTAGGCTACGATCGCTTCTTCTCGCACCGTACGGGAACGAATTCTGGCCAAAAGAAGGAAAACAAGAATAATTTACAAATAGAATTTGAAGCAGAGGACAGAAAAGCCAGGCTCTCACACTTCATTTTTGGCCAAGGCAGTGGCTTGCTGTGTGGCCTTATCCTCTCTGCATCTTCCTTCCACATCCGATCAACAACAGCACGTAGAATAAACGCACTGAAAAACACTGCCAGGAAGAGAGCCCTATAAGTACCTGTAACAAACAGAAATCACTCTGACCAGGGACCGATGGAAACACGTTACCAGCTATTTGGGTGATGGTGAACGGTCCAAACTGCCAATTTGTAATACAATCTGTTTCGTAATAAACTCCTTGGAGGCATCTGCACAACTGTGTGCGAGGTAACTGTTGCATGCTATTCCCTAAATAATTATATTATCTAAATATTCACTAAATATTCCCTCTCTTTTCTTTAAATCTCCACCCCAGGACTCCTTCTCCTCCTGGCCACACCAATGTGCATTGCATCCTGAAGTAGCACCCCCCCAAAGGAGCAGTCCATTTATTTTTAACCTACTAAGCTTAATAATTTTCAGAACTGAGCTACGGGGTGGTTTGTGAGTAGTGAAGGCACAAGCATGTGATTTGTATGCTGTGCTTCAGCGTCTTGGCTTTCGAGAGGAAAGCGCAGCTTGCTGATGAAGGCTTGTGGTTTTCCTGTTTGTTGTCTGGAAAAAAAGCATGTGGAGGTGGGGTGCAAGTGGGCAGAGTGGGGCAAAAAAGGAAAAAATAAGAAAGAAAAGGCATAAAGATTTTTTTTTTTCTAAGTAACAAAGATGCTCAAACCTTATTTGCTTTACACGTTGAAAAAAGTGCAGTGTTGCAAAGGTAACACAGGATCAGAGAACTTGATCTTTGAAGGACGATCCTAAGGTCTATGCGGTTTTTGACCTATGTGCAATGGTTATGGACGCTGCAAACGTGGCTGCAGCTACCAAAAATGAAAGGGGTTTGGTCTGCTCCAAAATGAAGCCAAAGAGCCTTCGCATGTAAGAATGTTTAAAGCTCTCCAGCAACACTGCCGCCCCGCCAAACAGGCAGTTTCTGTAAAAGGATAAAGAGCTTCCTGCCAGCCTCCGTCGCTCTGTTTTGGTTTATTGTACACTTTTGCCACATTAAGTGATTTTAAAACCAAAGGGTTTGCTGTCCTGGTAAAAGAGGGTGGGCAGGATTGTGAAACATGAAGGATGGCTAATCTATGACTTTCAAGGGTGCAGGATGTGTAAGGTTTGGTTAAGAATTTGGTCGTGGATTGTATGTTCTTTCCTGTGCACAGTCTGTCCAAAACTGGTCCTTATTTAGTGCATCCTTTAAAAAAAAAAATAACTAACATGCTACTGATTTTCTTCATGGTAGAAATTAAACACAACTGTTCAAAAATTCTATTGTGAGCACATTACTAACTTAAGAGATGTGCAAACAGTAGTGGCATAGATATTTCATGATAACTTGAAATTTTGCTCATATACACTGACATCTTCAAAACCAGTTTTCTGCCACTGCTTTTGCCAAATAAGCTCAACAGTCCACAAAAATGAAGCATGAAATGGCCACAAGCGTATCCTCTAGAGCTAGAAAATAAAGATTCCTCAACTGATAGAGGAAATAAATTGCTTTAATATATGTTGATATTACATACCAAGTCTATAAACATGTGGATTCCTGCACTGAAGCCCAGCTCTGGAGATAAGAGCAATCTCTGTCCATTCAATAATATATTTGCAGCTGTTTCTATAAAGGATGCATTCCATAATAATTTTGTTAGCAACTGCCCAATATTGATTTCCAATGGCAATAATTTCGAAGCCTTGACCATGTAGAAAAAAAAAATAATCATGCCCCCATGGTGCTAGATTTAAGAAGCCAACACTGTCATAGTAACGGTATAGCCGAGCACCAAATCTTTGTTTAGATAAAGTCATTTGCTTATTCGAATTTATGGCAGAATTTATATTGCTATCTACAAATAGATATCAATAGTTAAAGAGATTTTATAGTGGTTCGACATTCAATATATTATGCAGGTTTAAAAGGCTCTGGAAAATGGATGAACTATCTAAGCTGAACAACTTTCCACTTGTAAAAATGCTTCTCAAAGTACAGGGGACTCAGATTTAATACTTAGTCTTGCTTGTTTAAGCACATGCTCAAATGTGGATGGGTTTTTCATATTTTAATCCTGACAGAACAATGCAGTCTCCTCAGAGCCAATGCTAAATGAAAAAATGACAGACATATCTTATTAGGGAAGATAATTTAAGTAATACTTATTTTTAATGCTTCACTTAAGCAATACTATTTTACGTCTTCAAATGCATACAAA
The DNA here is from genome assembly GCF_028858705.1 of Grus americana. Taxonomy (NCBI): domain Eukaryota; kingdom Metazoa; phylum Chordata; class Aves; order Gruiformes; family Gruidae; genus Grus; species Grus americana. The sequence continues at coordinate 3,996,840 of NC_072857.1, read as the reverse complement.
ACTCTTCTCTTTCCATTGTTGATTTATATTACAGCTTGCACTGCACAGATTCTTATAAAAATAAGATTTTGAGTTGATTTAAGTCCCTAACATGTTGTAAGAGCTCTATTATATATCCTCCAAACACGGTGTGATGGATCCTATTTTTATGCTATGCTTCCTTCTTCACAAGCATAATTTCCATTTGCCAGATAGCAACACAGATAAAAGCTCTAAAATAAAAATAAACTTATATACAAAACTCTTTGAAAAGGATAATTTATCTTATGGAATAGTCAGAAACCTAGAGAATAATCTTTGATTGAGACAAATAATAGAAAATTTCCTAAATAACTTTTGCTCCTGGTAAGCTTCCAAGCAAGTAATTCACAAAATATGACTTTCTTCATTGGAAAGGTTATAAAAATTTGTTTGTTGGAGGTAGGGAAGGAAATGTAATTAAAGGCTAAATTCAGGCTCACATTTCATTTTAACTAAAAGAATATGTGTGATTTGGATATAAGTCACCTAGGCACTTCCTTTTTTTTTTTTTTTTTTTTTTTTTTTTTAAGGCAGTGCACATTGTCAGCAAATCAGATTATCCAATAGCAGAAGTACATCTGGCTGAGCTGACTATGCCAGGTAACCTTAAATAGAAACTCTGCAGCAGTTAACTGTGTTGCAATACTGGGCTTTGCTGGTAATACTTATCAAAAGTTCCCCTTTGTAGCATTTCTATAAAAAATAAAAAGGGAAGAGGTGAAATGAAAGCATAAAAATTGTTGGGGTTTTCTGTATTTATAAAAAATCCCTTTGCAGTTGGAAATGCTTACAAAGGCATATATAAAATACAGCAACTCCAGTTATTTTTAACTGCATATGGTCTGCATAAAATGAAGCTATAGATCATGGAAGCTATAATGAAGGCAAGTTAAAGACCATAGCAATTCGAGTACTTTAGCTAGTCTTGAATTTATAACGTCTTCAGGTAATACTTCAACATTCAAAGGGCAAACAAACCAAATTTCTCTGTTATTGGTCATAAAAGAAAATATTAATTTGTTCCCTTGGAGATTATTTTAACTATATGAGGGGGATCCTCATCTCGGATGCATTGCATGCATGACCTTACGTCGGTTCCAACCGTTATTGGCACAGAAGTCGACTTGACAAGACACATTGTGGGTATTTGCACTGTCTGCTACGTTTTAGATCAAAATCACGTTCTGGATCCTCAGCACCTTACAAGTCACTTTTAAACTGAGACAAAGCATTTGGTTCTGGGGCTGAGCACTCAAACAACCCTTCTTTCCCCAAAGGCAAATATTACATGAAAATAAATGGAAACCCAAATTTTGCTGGTCAGCTATTTTGAATATATAAATAGGCAGTTTCATGTGAAGAGAAGTGACCTGAAACCATGGTTCTAATCTTCAACAAGTCTTAGAAATGCCCTTTTTTTTGTCCTTTCTCAAGTAAATTTTAGCTTCATTCTGTCTTCATTATTTCAGCGAGATTATGCATAAAACAAGCTACTATACAATATGAATAAAAATGGCAGAATCTGACCCCGAAGTGAATTACCACAGGGAAAAAAAAAAAAAGGACTTGTAAAAGACAGACGGTGCACCAAGAAAGCATGTTTGAACAGATATGCCATTACATGCCCACAATTCATTTGTAAGCTAAACCGTTTCTCCACACTTTTAAAGTCAATTGTGTGTTTTGAACTATTATATCAAATATATGTTTGAATTTTCAACTTAGAACAAATGCATCAATGTCAAACAGAGCCACCTATGCAGGAACTGCCTTTTGCAAGATTCCCTTTATTATATAGAACTCATACTCTTTGCACAAAGAAGAATTATATTGTTGGCACACAGATTAAATGTTGTGAGGTTAAATCCTCCAAATAGTTGTCTGCATCGATGCATCTTGGCTTTTACTAACCTTAGATACTTTAACCTAAAGCTCGCTGTGAGTCGTATAAAGTAAAAATATGGATCTCTACTCGTTTTCCCAGTTATTTCCCTCCAAATATTCCCTTTTGTCTGATCCCTAAGCGAAAGACTAAAAATATGTTTGTACAGAAGTTGTAGCGATAACGACCTTGGCCTGTGCTTTGGCCTATCACATCTCAAGTGGTATGAAAGAACTTCAGCTAAGGTGAGCTGAAGGGCATATGTGCTTTCTGAAATAGTTCAATAAGTTTTGCTAAAGCCACTTAGAAACGGCAGACACATATACTGTGCTGCACACCCACTCTCAACATATAGAATATTGATGAATCTCTGACTAGCTAAAAGCTTAAAATAAATGTCTGGATACAGCTTCTTCTTAATGCTACAAAATACGCCTTTAGCACGTGCTAATGAAAAGGTAAATGCACAAATCCCTGAGAATCGGGGTGCGACTGCACCCCGGGAACCAAGCTGTGCTGGGGATGACGCTGTATAGCACGTTCCTCGTGCGCTGAATCACGGCAATTTTATAGAGCAATCAACTAACCCCAGCTTAGTGACCGCATTCAGAAAGAGGTGGTACCTTATGGCTGCGAATTTGGGAACGGCCAACACTGACATTAGTAAAGCTGGGCTAGTAACCCTTTGAGGACCATGCACGTACACACAGCTGGATGCGGGCTCTTCACTCGTTCTGGTGACGTGTTACCTGCTGTGCAACCAGCCCGATTGCAGGGGCATGGCACGTAAAGTCCAGTTGAATTGGACACTTCTGTTTTATGAGCCTGAAATGTCAGACAACTAAATCAGAAGAGATGTAAATGTCCTGCGACAGGTGCAACTTTTTGCAATATTTTTCATTTGCCTCCTACATGCTTTAAATCATAAACCACATTTTGCAAACCATGGACCCAGTCTTTGTACAAGTGCTCTAGCTATCCCACAGTCTGAGATTGGATGTAATATGGACTGAACAGCTGAGTTTGGTTTTCATATGGAAAAAGGTAATATGGCTAAAAGCCCATAAAATATTTCTGCCTATGCAGAGAGAATTCAGACTTTTCCATGGGTGACAGTGACAGAAACCTGATAATAGCAGCATAGCACATGAGTCAGAGAAGGGAAAAAATTTGACCAGAGAAACTGGTACAAAGGGGTTTTTTGTATACAAGGAAAGGCATTAAATATCTACTGGTTATGCAGAGGAGGAGTAGGAAGGTTCTTGGTCTCCAAAGTCTGGTCCACAGGACTCCCACACAGTTAACTGGGTGCATTTCAGATTTATCTACCTTAGATGGGGCTCTGAGTCACCCTTGCTTGGTGCGGCATCTGTGCCTTCACAGACTCTGGGTACTTCAAGGCTGTATCTGTTCCTCTCTCCCATGCAGGGGATCATGAAATCATAACTATCAGGTAGGATATAAAGCGGAGGAGGATGAGGCTGAGTCACGACAGAACTGATAAAATCCACTGACTACTGGATCCGGGGGAAACTCGGTCAGATAAGGGGAAGAAAAGCTTAACTCATTACTTTCCCACCTCCCATAACCTATGATCCAGACCTTTATGTCTGCCAGAGCAGCCAAGGAAAAAGGTAAAAGCACCCCTGAGACCCGCATGGTCCCTGGACTCCCCATTGAGTCTCCAGCTCATCAACCTCTTCGTTACGCAGGAGCTGCCAAGAGCAGCAATCTGCTCAGGGACTTGGAGCAACAATCTCAGAGACCCTGGGATGCATTCTTAGATCCCACGGGTACCGCTAACCACCCTTCAGCCAAATCCAGTCCCATGGGTAAAGCTTCAGGCAACCAAGCTCAGCTTCTACCCTGGGGTGTTTTCTCCTTCCAGAGGTGAGCAAGGTTATATCCCCATCTTGTGTGACCTCACCAATTAATTTGGGAATTGTCAGTCTCCAGACAGATTGTTCTTCCTTCCCAAATTACCCGCTGGCCTCCCTTGCTCCCTTTCCACTGTCCTTTCCTTGTGAAAGACCATGGAGCATTGGTCTCTCAGGTTACTCCTCCCTCCCGGCCCCCCCCCCCCCCCCCTTACTATTATATGTACTCAGAGCCTGCAGATTTTTTCAGTGAATGAGACCCACCATCTTTAAAGATTTTAAAATAAATCTTATTTTAGAAGTTAAAAGATGAGCTCCACAGAAATCCGGAAGACTGCACAGATTTGTGACCCAGCTTTGTTAAACAACTAACCAAAGCCTTGAACCAGAACTGGATAATATATTTTTTTTCCCCCTCCGAGATTTGAAAAACACTGGTTTGGGGTTTTTTCCCATGTTTTTTGACTTTTGTATGCTTCTGCGTTCACATGTGTGAGCGAAGTGCTGAGTCACAAGAAAGTTTTCCAGCCCAGTTCTGTGCCTCTGTGAAGTTCATAGCTCTAAAATCATGTTCATATAAAACATCTGCATATTTGGGTGCTTCTCTGAGCTCAGTTTGGCGATCAGGTCTTTGGAGAGCCGCCCAGGACAACAACAAAGTTCCGCAGCATTTACATGATCTGACCCCACCTCTCCAGAAAGGCAGAGCGGTGCCGAGGTGCAGCTCCTGCTCCATCCCTGATGCCACTCGCTGCAGAACTGGGGGTCATGGGGGGTGGCCCCAAGTGGTGGCTGATCCCATTTCACAGGCTTGGGCAGGGAGACAGCCAAGCATAAACAAACCAAATCCTTCAACTCTAAATATCCTTGCTTCTCTTGTTTCTTTTTCCCAAAATCTTATCATGTGAACACAGTGTAGTTTTTTGGTTTAATAAGAATAATAATGGCTCAGGATGCAGGAAAATGACTCACATGGAGCTAGTCCAGCTCTCCTAGTTGGTTCTAGTCAGGTCACGATGAATCAGATGACCCTTATCTTAGTTTAAGACTGTGAATAAAAACCTCTCCCCTCTACACTCCGGCCAATTTTTGTTACATTATGCAGCATATCTCCTTCCCCTCTCGCATTTCCTAGCTCTTCAAGCCTGCCTATTACCTTCTCTGCAAAATTTCCCGTGCATACCTCCCTCCTGAATTCACCTCTGAGCAAATCCTCTTCTATGCTCTGTAATTTCCCCTTGTCTTATTCCTCTTTTTCCCCTCCTTGTCCTGTCTGAGCCTCAGTTTTATCACTCTTCTAGCTCAAGACGAATACTGCCATATGCTTTCTCATGCATTGTTACACATGACCTGCATCCCACCCAAGCCAAAATTGCTTTACTTGCTTTAAAACCCTCAGTGGATTTGTACCTTGCACCCTTGAGAGATTTCAGCTGTATCTGAAACCAAAGCAGAAAATAGACCCTTTCTTATTTTTTTATCACATTCATAGTATAAACTATGGCAACACTTTTCAAACCAGGGATGCAAAACTGCTTTTCCTTCCCCGACTGTTCATAAAGCTTTGGGTTCAAAACTGCAGTTTTTGTCTACTTTTCCCTGCAATAAAAACAACAGATCAAATAATAAATCCCACGTTAGTGACCTTTCTATTCCCTTGGTAGTGCATTTGTGGAGACCCTGGCCTATATTATGAAGAAAGCAGTAGCTGAAAAAAACAGATGAAAGGAAAAATAATATTTAGTATTGTTACATGAAAGAGAAGTCATCATAGGTCTGGCTACGGAGCAAGAGCTAACCCAGCTTAGCTAGAAAAAGACATGTTCCCGTAACAGGGGAATAGTTTTTGTTTCACACTTCTGCCTTTTCTGCTCAGAGACTGAGGAAAACAAGGAGACTGCAAAAGAACGATTAACCTGTGTTACACTTGAGTAAACTAAGATTAAGAAACAAAGCGTCAAAAAGCATTGGTGAATTCAAGAAAGGATTACACAAGCTTATGGATGGTCAGTCTAAAAATTCAGTCGTCCCCCAACAGCCGCAAACTCAGAAAGTCCCTAAAACACAACTTACCAAAAGCCAGGAAGGCATACCAAAGTCCTATTCTTATACGGCTTCCCGAACTAGCCACTGTCAGAGACAGGGTACTGGGCTAGAGGGAATTTTGGTTTGGCCCAGAACAGCCTTTCTTACATTAGTAGCTGAAGATCACTCGCTAATCTTTAATAAGAGCAGCCTGGGAGCACCAGGGTAAAGCCATGCAGACCTACTGACTCTCGTCCTCTTGCCTTAACCTCTCGCCTGCACCGTCTTGCCCTCTGCCACAATTCTGCAAATCTGTCTGAAACACAGGGAAAAAATATTACTGCCGTATACCCCAGTGGAAAACTAGGTAAAAGGAGTGCCACACCTTGTACTGGGTCTCCCTTTTCACGAGCTCGTAGCTCTTCGGGTTTGAATGGCGAGAGCTTGGTCAGCGCATGGTCATTCATGACCGAAATGGGTGAGCCCTGGCTCCTCTCGCTGCCAAGGGTGCCTGCTGCGACCAGCATCTCCGACGCTCCCGTCCGTCTGCTCACACCACATCTTTCTCGGAGCCATCCATGAGATGCTGGCGCACATGCTGCGTGCACAAGCACGTGAGGGAAGAGCGAGTGCGTATCTGCTTTCCTATAATTACCATCTATCGCTCTACCTGCGGATAGGGATGTGAATAAAGCAGCTTTTCCCTTTTCTCTGAAGAACCTCCAATTTTCTGCTGTTCAAAATTGCGGGTAGCAGGCGATCAAGTTGCAACTACACCAGTGTGAAACTGCCATTGCATCACCGGCTTGCAGACACTGTTACAAAACTGAGGCAAGACAAGGCTCTGGGAGGTTCATAAATGTTTCAACATAACCTGAGCAGAGTTACAAGGAAGCCGGGTCTAAATCTGGAGATTTCTGGATTTGACTACGTACAGCTTGAAAGTCAGCCTTGTCAACCCTGAGCGTAGAAAACCTTGTCAGCCTTTAGTTCGTATGCACTGGATGTTTTGTATTGAAGATCTTCGCTGTATTTTTAGGTTCATTCAGTTAGAATAAAAAGACAGCTTAAGGGAGACAAGCCCGCATATGTGGAGTACAAAAAAAATGAAAAAAAATAAAAACCCAAACCATACACGAAGCCCCTGTGAACGCAAACTGAAAGCCATGGTTTGCTGAGTTTAAATCCAACTGTAGTTACTAGTTATCTGCAGTTTTGATAAATATTCATGTATCATATGTTCATATCTGACTGCAGGAAAAGAAAAAGGATTCAGAGAGCTTTGTCTGTCCTATGAGCTTTTTATCTGAGCTTTAGTAACCTCCTTATACTTGGTAAATAAGAACGTTTCTTTGTTCAGACTTTAACACTTTTAATATCCTTGCAGATTCAGCAAACCTTTGTTCTAAAATGCTTTGTGCCCATTAGGGCTTTTGATTATAGATTACACCACCATTTGATTTATTTTTTTTTTTTTTCTCATGGGCAACATATTCTTCTTTCATTGAGCAATATTCAGAAACTTGGAAATCTAACCTGTGTTTTAGTCTCAGGACAGGCACATTCTTATGGTAAAAACCTCCCCAATTGAACTTGGGATGCATTCAACTCTTGTATGGTTGATACTTGGCCAGGTTAATTATGCAATCACCCCAAGTAGAAGAGGACAGCAGGATACATGAGCATTTTTCAAAGACTTGTTTTTAGTACAGAGACAGTTTTCTGGAATCAAATAAATAAAATGGAGAATGTCTGTGATTTACAGTGAACTGGCATTCTGAAAATGCAAGGATTTAAAAGATCAACAAGGCCAAATTTGCAGTCATTTAGGGAGTGATTACAGCATGCGTCGACGTATCCAAGTTAGCTTTAATCAAGCTACCTTGGGTACCAGCAGCAGAATAACTGTGGCAGCAGTGGGCTTCAGCACGAGCTGTATAAGTCTGCTTGGGACCCAGGATGTCTTCTCAGGCAGTTGGCCTGAACCAAAGTCCATGCTGATATGGCACGCGTGCAAGCCGAATTAAAACCAACTCGGCTGGGCCTACACGTGCTGGAGCCACTCTGATGGCTTGTGGAGACCAGGATTGGGCTTCTTGCACCCTCCAGGCACACCACTAGCACGTGCAGGGACACGTGGTGCCTCAGCATCGTGTAGACGTGCAACAGAGTAAAACGTTCCTCTGGTCCTGCCTTCGTATGGATTTGTAATGTAACGTACGGCCCCGTTCCTTAGTTTGGATGACTGTCACAAGGCTGCTACCTAAAATGAAAACAGCTTAATGCAAACGGGATGCCAGCTCTCAGTATTTGAAAATCATGAGCCAGAATCCAGAAAGTCAGAAGATTGGCTTTAAAATCATGGCAGTTCAAGAGACGAGAGTTGTGTTGGTTTTAATTGCTCTTCTGTAACTGGATTCATCTTTTTTCTTAGTAAACACGTGGGCTGGAAACATACTTGTAAAAGGGCTACGTCGTCAGATTAACAACCTTACTCCAGCAGTTGGGGCTTTAGGGAAAATAGCAAATATCACAAGACTTGTGCTAAAATCCCCAAAGTTGCCGCCAATGCTTAAAAAAAAAAAACAAATTCTGGCTTAACCAAATCCTACCCTGTCAAACTAGCTGGTGATTCAGGACACCTCTAAACAAACTACAGACACCTCAAAAAGACCTGATTTCACAGAGGGCGTGTGCTCAGTTATAATAGTTTAGGCCAAAGCTATTACAAAAAGAATGCATCAATTCCGATTTAACATTAGCCAAAATGTTTGGAAAATATTTTTTCTGAACTCCAAGATCTCCTCAGAGATCCTCACAAAAAAAAAAAACAAACCCCACAACAGAAAACAACCCACCACCAACAAAAAACCCCCAAGAGTAGGAATGAGCAGCTTTAAATTTGTATTTTAACATTTCCCACAGCCCACATGCATGCGTGTGCTCTCTTTCTTTCCCCATTCCTTCACCATCTCTGCTGGTCAGAAGATAAAGCCATCCTTGTCATCTTCTACTAATACTAAGAAAGGCAGCAAGAAATGAAAAATCAAGTCCCTGTCATATTCCATCGAGCACGCTGGCTAGATACGGATGTCTCGCCCCCATTTACAATCTGAACCAAAAGATTTGAAGCCAAGAAAGCAGCTGGCACAATAAAAACAGTAAAAGCTCTAGCTGGCACCTCATGCTGACAATGACTAGCCAAATCTCCATGGGGAAAAATGCCAGTATAGATTTCTGTGACAAAAACAACAAAATAGATTTTTGTCAATGTACATAGATTTGACAGGAAGTCAGACAAATCTATCAATAATGAGTGACATATATCTGCAATATTCCCAAACAAAACGGTACATTTGAAGACAAACTGAGAAAATAACTAATTGTGTTACGTATGACACATATTCATCTGGACTTTTTGATCACAACGCTGTAATTCATTAATGCAGGTTATGCTGTAGTCATCCTAGGAGGAACTGACCAGATACACCAAATATTTCTAAGTGCTTTCTAAAGCATCCTTCAAAACACTGTTATTTCAGAAAAGGGCAAATCACTCTGAGGACCTTGCAGTTAAAATCAAGCCTTTATGAGATAGAAACCGGGATTTCCAACTCTGGCACAAACTTTTTAGCCAGCATCTTTATTTCCACACTTAGAAGGCAGGGACAACATTAAAAAGCGGATACCAAAAAGTTGCTATATAGTCTTTTTCCTGAGAGATTATACGTGAGAGAGAGTATGTTGCGCCATACAAATGAAAATATTGCAAGTGCTCTGCTGTCACGGAACAACACTTGTGAGAAATTACCATTTATTTCACAGCCAGATGCATACTGTGTTGCATCCACATGGAGCCCATGAGAACCAAGTGGTTCTGCTTTTGGAAAGACCTCAGCTCTGTGAAAAATTCAACTAGAAAAAAAAAAAGTAACTATTTAAGAACTTCCATAGTTGATAAACTGAATCTAACTTAATGTTTATGTATTACAAGCCAAGCTTCTTATCACGCATAGCATAGTGCACCTTAGTGAGTACATGCTGATTAATTAGGTATCAAAGATCTCCAGGCACACAGATTTTTGCCCACTTCTGGCCAAACTTGGGACAGATTCTGACAGAGCTAGAAAGATGTGATCGGGTTCAGAAGCCACAGTGATTTGCTTAAAGTGAGTGTCTAGCAAGACAGCTATGCAAACAGATGGCAAGACCCAGATAGAAAATGCTTCTTAAGTGAAAAGACAGAAACTCATGAAAAAATGTCTTACTCATAACAAATTCTATAGAGTCTTCAAAAACATCTGAAGTCGTCGTTATACATAAATGAACTAGATGAGCCAAAGTCATCTTTGCTTGGAAGTGTGTCAAACACATTGCCCTGATTTACCATGAGGTGTGCACTGCCCTGTATTTCAGTATAAATTATGAAAGCTGTAAAAAGTGCCCCAGCCACTAAGTTTGAGACATTTATTCTAACAACCAAAAAGCTCCAAAGATTTGGGAAGTCCCTTTTCATATACAGTTCACTGACTGATGGAGAAGACCACAGGACCTGCCATTCTCGTATCCCAGAAGCCCCCAAGTCAACAACTAAACCACAGGCAGAGAAGCCCTGAAATCTGCAGTTAATCCATAATAATTTTTGGATACAGTACATTGCTTTGATAGTCATGATGTTTACAGCCTAAACTTATTTCCTAAATTTAATAGGAAACAATAAGAAAAGCAACCAGGAAAAGGAGGATACAACACAACCACCATGCAGCAAACACTTTAGGGGAAATTAAGAGCCAATGGCTGATCCATTTCCAGCCAAGCCTACATTTCTGTTTGGACCCAGAGGTCCAAGCAAAAGAAGGAAGAAATCTACGGCAGCTTTAAAATAAATATCTTTCTCAAGAGAAGAGAAAGTTTTAGGAGAAACCAGGGTAAAGCTTGAGAACTGACTAAGCAGTGCTTGAAGGACGCAGGCACTGGAAGTAATAAACCTTGACCTGAGGTCATGTCTGTCAACAATTGTTTTAAAAATCACCTTTTTTTTTTTTTTTTTTTTCCTACTGGATGGAAAAAAAAAAAAAGCTGGGTAATTTAGAGTGTAGATACTTAATTTCTGCTGATGCCAGTGTTAACTGAAATCAGTGAGATAATACCTAAATACCTCTGAAGGTCTCTGTCCATGTATTTAGACAGAATTAGTCACTACTACTGTTTCAAGAAGACAGGTTTGTCACCATACCCTGCATCCAAACACGTGTCCGCAGGCAGGTCCCAAGGGGAGAGCTCAGATTCCTGGCTGGGATGGCGGCTGGGCAGCAGTGGTGGATACCATGAGCTGTGACCCACAGACCAGCCCTGGATGGAGCCGCACCACCAGCTGCGCTTGGGAGAGAGCTGAGGCACAGCCATACCCAGACCACGATGAGGTCTTCAAAAGCTACGCAGAGTTAGTGCAAAAATGAGACCATCCTTTTCTCTGAGCATTTTGCCCCCCCCCCTTTTTTTTTTGTGGCTTTATCAAAAAATGTGAATCTGAAGTTTTGAATACATTCAGTTCTGTAAGGTAATTTCCTCTTCAAAATGAAAAACGGAAAAGAAGTAGGTAATGCTTTAATTTGTTATTAGGAGTAATTACTGTCTGGCCTCGAGGGGTTACTTCTACATTGGTTTTAACAAGAAACCCATTTAACATATATTTATCTTTGTAAATTGTCCTGAATGATCAGCAAATACCTAATCATCTGCAAAAAGCTGTTTAAAACATCCTTACCCTGATAACAGGAAATTATAACCTATGAGACCAAAGAAGTTGAAGTGGTGGTTTAAACCATGATAGACGCTTGCAAGAAGGCAAGTAAGTGTTTTCATGCATTTTCTTTGAACGTTTTTATTTGGTTATTAACACATCAGGAGTAGATCTATTGTGTTCCTCCCGTAGCCACGCACGGCAAAGACAAGCAAGACCCTGTATCTGAAGACTCCTGCAGTCCTTGAGGCAAGGCGAGTTCACATGCTGGACCACCTAGGCAAAGCATAAACCTTTGGTCTGGGTGTTGAGAGGAATTCAGGCCAGGATTAAACCTTACAGGAGGCTCATGAATGCTGCAGGTAAGCAAAACACAATAAAAGTAGAGCAAATCTCAATACTTGAAGAGCGAGGGGAGCCCTCTCAGACTTCAAACCGTTTTGTATTCCAAACAATTAAAAACTGCATTTACTATTTATTGAAGGCACCATGACATGGTTAGAGTTAAAAACAGACTAAAATTGGACCTCACAGCTTTGCTTTGATACATGAAAACAGACGTGAATGTCACATCATTCCTCTGCCTTGTTTTCTCTGCTCATGTGAGCAGACAGGAGATGGAAAAATACAATAATTTTCCTCTCTAGGGACTGCATAGCTCAAGGGATTGGTAACAGGACACAAGCCTTTCAGCCCTAAATCAATTACTCAGAATTGACTCAGGTTGTTAGTAACTGAGTTTGTTTGTTTGGCTGCATAAAATAAAATATATTCACTCTCACAACAAATGTCATTTTTGCTCAGTACAGACCAGAAGCCAGAGAGGCTCGAAGGATACCTTCCCACCTTTTCCTGCTGACTTTGAGAGTCTAATGAAACCCAAATCCAGAAGCAAACCGCAGAGGCAGCCACTATTGCTATAGCTGAGAATGTCCATACTCTGGACAAAACACACTCAGAAGTTTCTTTACGACGTCTCCCAAGTTAAACAAGTTCACCCAAGGTCTGCGAGTACAAAAAGGCTCAGATGAGCAGGTCAGTGAGTTTGTGTTGAGATAATTTCAGCAAATCTGCTTCCAAGGCACTCTGTTAATTAGGAACCGCTTTTTCTTTTTCTATAACAAAAGTAAACATCATTTTACACAAACATAATTTTACCTTTCACGAGGCTTAAGAGATTCCTTAACTCCGTGTTAATTCATATAGGCATGATAATGAGCCAATAAATATCCAAGTGCAGGTAATATTGTGTCTTCAGCAACATCTAACAATAATCACCAGTTTTGAGACGCTGAGCTGACGATGGATGCAGAACAGGAGTATAAAACGGCTGAATATTTGAAGGGAACTGTTCCCATGAGAGTTACCAACAAATACCAGTCATTGCTTTATGCATTATTTTGCTTCCAGACCCAGAGCACAACCAGGAAGTGCTAAGGCATGTGAAAATTTGTAAAACAAACACAAAAAGTTTTGAAAACTTTCATAAACCTCAGAAAAGTTTATGTTTGGTTTGAGGAAAGAAAAGAGAAGAAAAGAAAAGAGAAAAAAAAAATTAAAAACAAATCTGGTTCTTATTTTTTTCTAAAGTGGTTCAACTGTCCCTAGTTCATCCGCATGAGTTTGCTCTGTGTTGACACTTGGCAGCCAGAGGTTTTCATCCCAAGAGTGGATGCTCACAAATCAACAAAAAAAAAAAAAACCAAAACAAAACACCAAGCAAAACCCCCTCCAAACGTCAATAATTTTTTAACGTATTTCAGTCACACAGAACTGCAAAGAGAGAATTCTTTCTACCCTTGCAGATTTATTCCAGGCTCAAGACCCCAAATTGTCCTTAAAAATATAACTATTTAAGAGCTCGGTCTGCAGCGGAGCATTGTGAACAGAAGCACTGGTGTCCGGAGCGAGACTCATGGGGACAGGGGCAGGTGGAAGAGGAGGAGGAGGCAGCAACGCTGCCGCTCTGCCCTGTCACGGGCGAGCAGACAATGCACCCCTCCTGCTGCACCCAAAATCCAGATCAGCCCCTGGGCCCAGACTCTGCTTTATCACACGATTAGTAAGCTCTGCCTACCAGAATGCAGACGGGAAACTATTAAATATCTGTATCACTCACAAAACTGCACGAGGGACCATAAACAATGTGTATCTTTTTTTAGTTGGGCAGATGAAAAGATGTTTTCTGTAGAAAGTCCAGAAACTGTTTCCAATTTTTTAAACAGACATAGATGTAAGGACACATGCAGAACACAGCAGCAGACTTTTTAGATGAGACATATTTAGTTCTTTTAAAATCTGTGCCCTGCTTCCCTGTTTGCAAGGGCAGGTCTGTACAGACAGGACAAAGTCAGCCCTAAATTAGTTCAGTAGCAAAAGCGGAGAAAATTTGGTCCCAGCTGGTGTCTGGGACCCAAAATCAAGTGATGAAACCCGAGTATTGGGTGGCATTGCAGCTAAATAATGCAGATGAGACCTCCAGGTAGGGATGGAGGTGATCTGCTTGGGTGAAAGATGGGCAGCATTGACAGTAAGGGAATTTATTAACAGGCATTGCAAGAACTGGCCATGACTGTGAAAGTCTTTTCCACCCAACCCAGACTTTTCCAGAGCCTTTCACAGTGCTGCTTTAAGAAAAAATAAAGACTCTGGAGTGGTGCAGCAGTTCATGAAAACCCTTTAGAGAGTAACACAGCTGGTGGCTTTGCAGCACACCCAGGTTAACTCTTGTATGCTTCGAGAAAACAAAGAGGAACTTCCAAAAATGTGGAGGTATTAGAGGTGGCAAGAATCCAAGTTTGGGAGAGGCAGTTAGGTGGTCAGTATCTTGCAGCTTCCACAGCCACTTAACATCTTCAGCTCTGACGCTGGGGCTAAGCAGGTGTGGCATCCCCGCAGAGGAATAACTACTGACTCGCTACCCGGCGCCCATGTTTCGAGGTCCGTTTCAGGGCTCGACTTTCTCCTCTGGTACCGTGGGTGTGCACGGCCAATGCCATCCGCCCTGTAAATCAGCTATTGCCCTGGTGCATTCATGTGTTGTAATTATTTTAAAAGATTTATGGCGAGGCTTGCTTTCACACCACGGGACTCGCCTGAGCTGCAGGAATGACATTCCAAGCTTTTATTTATTTCTTTATTTGCCAGACCCTTAACGTTATTCCTCTGTAGCTTTTTGGCGCATGAATTTATGGCACTGTCTAAAACTCTAATACTTCTCTTTGAATATACTTGTGGACGTTTCTGATCTCACTTTAATTGGGCATGCTTTAGGCTCACATAAAATATTAACATCTTAGCCAATGAAAGCCAGCGCCCAAAGCTCAGATGGTTCTAAAATTAATATAACCTTGTTTCTTGCTCACAGAAGCCACGAAAGATCAATTCCAGAATATTTTTTTTTTCAGTATCTGATAGCTCATTTTATTCAGGCAAAACACACCTGTTTCATGACCTTTGGGACATGCTGTGATGCACATATATTGTTTGTAGAGTTGAAATAAGGACAAACTGAAGCTTTTGCTATAAAGATTATTCAGGGAGAGTTTGATTATTTCTTCAGTTGACTTGTTCTTAGGTACACACACCTAACAATTTTTCCATCTCAGAAATAAAAAAGTCTATTATTATTTTAAAAGTTAAATAATGTTGATATAACTCTTGTTTATTAGCTTTGTTTCCCCTCAGCAAGGGTATTTATACTCCTGCAGTGTGCATCATTCCCATCACCCCACAATATACCCACATACAAGAGAAGATTAAGGAAGTCCCATTTAGAAAGTACCTACAGGTTTCCTAAACAGTCTGACAAGTAGAGAAATAAAATTCAGTGGGATGACCATGTGGTGGCACAGCTCCAGCAGGAGCTCAGTCAGTTTGGTGGGCACTAAGAATTGGCACAAGAGGAGCCAGAGGTAAGAAAGTTTGATGATTTCCAGTGTGTACGATACGTTTTCTTTACTTTTTTATTTTATAGTCCCTAAAATGACCAGTTGCTCAATCATAAGAATAGGACTGCTATTGAATTTAGAATCATAGAATGGTTTGGGTTGGAAGGGAACTCATCTAGTTCCAAACCCCCTGCCATGGGCAGGGACACCCTCCACTAGCCCAGGTGGCCCAAAGCCCCATCCAACCTGGCCTTGAACACTGCCAGTGATGGGGCCTCCGCAACCTCTCTGGGCAACCTGTTCCAGTGCCTCACCACTCTAACAGTAAAGAATTTCTTTTTAACTTCTAATCTAATTAACCAGCTCACACCACATACCTGGCATAAAAAATAGAGGTACTCAGGGTATGCCCTAAAGATGGTCATATGCTGGACAATTCCTATCCATTGCAGGAGCTCTGTTTACATCAGCAAAGAAAGCCATAGGTGTCAGTAACACTGCCGCTAAGGAGGGTCAGCCCTGGAGATACTAAATCTGCTGAAGAGCTGCTTTTCTGGGCCTTGAGGAAGGGTTAAGCCTGCCCCGTGCTGCCTCCTCCTCGTGACTGTTGCCAGGAACGTGAATTCACACTGGGCTGGTTCACGTTCCTACTCCAGCCCTTGTCACAGCAATGAGCTATTGGCGTTGCAATGCCTGAAGGTTACATAAATCATCACCGTCCTTTGCATTGTCCTGACCTTTTTAATATTCTCTAATTCGGTTGGGTAATTGCTCTCCATCACCCCGCCGACTGTTTGGGGTGGCTTCAACACAAGAAGCAGGATGCGCGGGCTAGCTAGCCTGTTGCAGTGAGGGACGTTACAGAGGTCAAGGTTGCACAAAGTTGTGCAATTCCATTCTGCCTTAACTATACCAAATTTTGCCTTTATTGTTTTAATTCTTTTTTCTAAAGAAGGAAACATAAATCAACCACCAGTACTAAAGAGCTTCTTTAGAAATGTTATATACTATAGCATATATACTATATATACTGAGATTCTATAAACTAGGGATGATTTACTTGCAGTGAAAACAGCCTTGCTTTTTACTTTCCTGCAGTAGTAGGAGATGTCTAAACAAACAGCAACTTACAGATAATAATATGCATTCATTTGGAGCAGAATCCAACCACTTTCAACATTCGAAGAGTTAGAGATGTTCTGGCCACATGGCAACCGTCACAAAAATGTGATTATTCCCAGAGCAGCCTCCACTGAAAGCTGAGCTTGGAGAGGTTGGGAATTGTACTTCCCCGGGTTTCAGAAATCTTCTGAACCAGGGACGCACAATGTACATAAAAGTATCTCCATTCTTAAAAGTACCACCATATGGGTTCTCTTTACCAACTGAGTAACAGAAACTAATCTATTCTTCATATTTGCTCGAAATGCACTTCCCCAGATCTCTTCCAATTTGATAGTTCTCTAAAGGAAAAATACAAACCTTTTGGAACAGAGATATCCAGGTTCAGAAACCAAACCATAAAAAGTCTAATTGGGGGAGGATTGCTTTAAAAGAAACAAGACTTTTCCTAAAAAGCAAGCAGTGGCTGAAAAAAAGAAAATATGATAATTTTCAACTGTAATAGGAATGAGCATTTAGTAATTTTTTTATTTTTTTATTTCCTGTATCTGAAACTTGAAAAAAACATTTCGCTCTGGGAATAACATTCAAAACACGAAAACATTCATCATTTAAATTTCTGTTAACTCCTGACACCTCTCTTGTCCTCCCATACCACAAAAAAACTCAAAATAAACAAGAAATTAAGTTCTGACCTCTCCAGAGACCTCACAAACTCCTCTGGAGGTTTTGCCATTGCTATCCATTTTACACAGAAAGTTCTCAGATGCCTTCCTGATGGCTCCAGCGTGTAACCCTGAGATAGATAAGCTCAGAGCTGAGGAACCGAGTCCAAGTCAGGAATTTATGGGAAAGCATGCGGAGCAGATGGTGGAGGAATGAGAGAGGAAGGGAGCCACAGCTGAGAGAGAGTGAGTGTTGAGACTGTGTCAGATGGGAGAAGGAGGAAAATTATGCTGATCTAGAAATGTACAGTGGAACTCTTCAGTATTGAGTTAGTAAATAACTAGGCAAAGACAATTCTCTCTTTCAGGTACTCCAGGGCTTCCGTCTTCACCATGCATGTGCAATTAATGTTTTAATCCTCACTACACCCCTAACAGGAGAAAAGCACTGTTACTGATCTATTACTGATTCTGGCATCTTCCTCTCCAGTGCACCCAAACCTCATGTTTCAGGTCAACTTCAATTCAGTTCTCCCTAACTGGGACCTTTAATTCAGCTCTCCACCCACTGCTTACCATGGTTATTGAACTCCTGTCAGGATGGTTTGAAGCTCAGTCCTCTAAGAAATTTTAGTTTTTAATTTTTTTTTTTTGGGGGGGAAGCATATCATATCAAATAATTCCAAATATACTTGTAATGATAGTAATTTTTACTGATGGTTAGTGAAACATTCGTTTCCCTCACTTCTCAGTATACCTATCACACAAAACAGTTCTTCTCTTTGCACTTGTAAGGGAAGAAAAACAATTACCCTTGGTTATTAGGCACTGATGTAATTTTCAGCACATACATCACAACCTGAACTAGCAGTGAAGATACATAACCTTTAAAAAGAGAAGGAAAAATTAAAAATAAATAAAAGGCTCTTACTGCTTATATTTTAAAAAATATGTCTGCTTGTCCATTTTCTATTTTCAGCAAATCTATAAGCCTGATTTCACCAAAAGAAATTCCCTTTTAAAGAGCGTCATACTTTTTAAACCTGAGTCTGCACGTGAGGCCAGATGGAGCAGCTGAAGAGCAGAAGCAAAGACAACCGGTACCCCTCACTCCCAAATACACCACCCTCGGCGCAGACGAGAGCAGCCTCGAGCCTGCTCAGTTTTCCCCCCACGAGCAGAAATCCTTGCCTTCCCCACCGACTGGTGATGCTCGAAAAGCGCAATCAGGTAGTAGCTCTGGTTTCCAAAGCCAAGAAACTCCCCGCTCCCCTTTCTCACACTTTCCACTCCCAGCCCGGTGCCAAGCGGTGGGCAAGGAAGAGCCAAAATCTTGCTGCCGGCAACAAAACACTCTCAAGGGCCGGGTACAGATTTCCTTGCACTATTTCAGACTGTGCAATCCGCCTCGGCATATCCCGGCAGAAGCTAAAGGTATCGCAGCTGTCAATAACGCCACGGTCTCTGCTATTAAGCGCAAGATCAAAGTGACAGAAGCTGTCCTCATTTCCACCCACCGGAGTCTGGTGGTGAGAGCTGGCCTGGCTTCGTCAGGGAGCAGGCTGTCATGCAGCAACAAAAAGCAGAATAACACAAATAGTATGATCTTACGGGCTGAGATCTCATGAAAAAAAAAAAAAAGCGATGCTGGAAAGCACTTTTGGGAAACTCGGGAAGCAGTAGATTGTGCAGAGCATCAGAATCCGCGATGCTGCTCTGCAAAATATTCGCAACCCGAAAGGATGTTTTCTCTCTCACACCATGAGTGAATACAGAGTATTTATCATAAAAAGGCTGCGATGGGCTTTATAGCCAGACTTTTAATGGTAAGTTAGGTGCTTAAGGACACAGATCAGTGTTACATTTTCAAGAGCTCTTTTAGACACCTAAATATTTTCTTTAAATCTGGTGCTGATTACCACGAGTACCCTGAACTCTCCTTATAATCCCTGACCTTCACAGCTAGCCTCATCCTCAGAGGTGAAAACAAGCAGGCGTTCCGTTATGACTTTCATATACTTCCTGACGGAGTTAGAAACATAAAATAATCCTAAAATTAGAAGAAACCCTGTTTCACCTGTGACAAACTAGTTGCTAAAATCCCTTCAGTTTTCAGAATCATCAGAATCGGAGAGATTCAAAACAAAAAAGTGATGGGTTTGAGTAGCACAGCTTGATCCCAGTCTGAGGGTCAGAGCTGACAACATATTTATATACCCCACGCAGGCAGAGATTACTGGGTGGAAGTTGTCATACACAAAAGGCTAGACACCATGTCATTCAGGACACCTGCCAGTTATTTCTCATGATACAACATGATCTTCCGGGAATATTAGGGAGTACACCAGCGACTGCTGGAACTGCAATTGCCATTTACCCTCCAGTACCAATAAAATAATAAAAAAAAAGAGCCTGTTTTAAAGGGACAAACCAGTGAGTGGTGCACTTCAAAGAGCTGGAAGAGCTGATATGAACAGCAGTCTGCTTTTAAATTACGTTTTCAAACTTTTGAGGTCTGAGCTCAAAAAAACTTCGAACAGAAATTTCCATTTTCTGAAAGTGGTGTTTCTCTTGCTCTCTGCCCTACCATTTCAGTGCTTCAATTTCACAGCCCAGACAAAAGACAGGAATTTAAAAGTATTTGAAAAATAGCAAGATCAGGATGGAAAAAACCCCTAACAACACCCCACATCAAAATTCTTTTAAAAATATTAATGAAAATTTCAAAATGCCTAAAAAATTGGTTTGCATTTTGGACACAGGTTTTTTTTTTTTTGTGTAAGCCAGTTTGTCCATTCCTCATACAATTTTGTAGTTTTCAGCCCAAACAGAACTGCTTTCTTGCCCATGTGTGGCTGCATCTGGGACTGTGCCAGCCCACTCACGTGCATGGTCTAAGAGGGGGAATGAGAAGCAGTGGTGGGGTGGTGAGGGGTAGAGGAAGTGCGTCTTTTGACTACCAAGCAAAGTCAAGATTTGGAGTCTTTGCTTCAGAAAAAGCATCTCTGACCAGTGTAGAAGTAGTAGTTTTTCTGGAAGAGCGATTACTACTCTTCAGGGAAGGACTATGTAAACGATGGCGGGAAAAGAGAGCTTGTGCTAAAAATGAAGAAAAGGTCTTTGCCTGTTTACCCCAGCAAAGAGCATGCTGGGGGCTATGACGCAGCTACGCTGGGGATACAGCGCCGAAGATGGGGATCATCCACTAAAGGACGATGTTGGCACAACGAGAAAGGGGATAAGTGAAATTTGCCATGGAGAAGTTCAGATGCAAAATAAACACAAGGTTGTGTGTTAGAGGAGTAAAAGGCTGGAACAACTAGAAGCAGTAGGGTTTAGGTTCATGAGTTTTAAGACAGGTTGCGATAAACCTAGAAAATGGATGAGAACAGGTGGTTGAAATGACAGCTCAAAAATTTTTTTCATGCGTTTTTCCAAGATATGTTCAATATTAACTTTTTTAGAAAAGTATTGGTTTTGTTGCTCCCCACTTCCGTTCCTTTTTGCATCCATTTACTGTTACATTTTTCATTAACTCATATCTTAGTTTAAAATCAGTGTTGCTGGGGAAGGGTCATCGACTTATCTATTTACATTTTACAGTACCCATCTATAGGGGCCGCTATAAATAATTAAAAAATAGCAATAGCCATAATGGCTTTTTAAGAGCATGAATGAAGACGTGTTCAGAGTCTTAAAGACCATGCACTCTACATAAGAACGATGCACCCTGTCTTAGGTATTGGAATGTTTCAGGTCTGCAGAAGTGCTGTTAAAGGAAAACGGGGAAAAGAGCATAAGGGATGTCAAGGAGGAGAGTGAGGCTATGTGGCAAACCATTTCAAGACTTTGTAAGAAGCGTGACAGATGACTGGAAGATAAAAATGGGACAGAAATCGGAAAACAAAAGAAAAAACACTTTCCCTTTTGTCCCTACCATCTATATAGATGAATAATAATTTTTCCCCAAATTATTTATATACCAGATCATCTGATCCACTTCTCAGAAGATAATGTGGGCAAATATTTCTATTCGTATGGCAGATTCAAAAATGTGCTGATGAATTACCTTGCTAGGTTTTTGTTGTTGTCGTTATTTTAAGCAGTTTACAACACAGCTACTTCTATAGTTATATATTTGTTTACCCATTCTGTCAAAGCTTTATAGGCCAATTGCTTAAACTAAAAGTGAAATCACCGGTATGAGTGGTGTATTTTCTAACCACGTTATTGTGTTGTAAATGATCAACGAGCTAAGTTGAGTTAAAAATCAGACAGTCATTTTTCAAGCCGTTTCTTTAGAAAGCAGCATGTATCGCATACCTTACACTTTACAAACCAAGAGATTTTAATAATTTATTTCCTGGAGGAGTTTTATGACCCTGGGGATAACAAATTTAGCTGTCTGATTATTAGTGTGCTTAAGTATAGGAATAGATTATTTTTCTAATATTCCAGCCGGTATCCTCATCAACACATCAGTGCTAAGATTTAACGCACCCAGTGTGGCAAACCTCTGCTTAAAAGCACTAACCGAGGTTGCTGAAGCACTTCATAGCAGTCATAACACAGTACAGTAACAGCAATAATCACACTCTTTTTTTAATTGTATCCATCTGAGGTCTAGCCCAACACACTACCGTTCACAATAGCAGCACTGAACCGCTTTGAGCTATTCATGTCAAATTCCTCAGCAGTGTATTTCGGGGGGCTTGTAACTTTTTCTAAATGCAGCGGATTGTTAAAACTCATTGTTACGTGTTTATCTGCAAGTAAATAATGAAGGGCCTGAAAGTTTTAAAAAATGACTTTTGTCATTACTGAGATAGTCTGGTTGACGTTTAACAGTTACTGTTATAATCCTTCCCGTGTCAAAAATTATAGCTAATGTTAAATAAGAAAGCATATAGTTTTACAAGCTCCCGAGTACCCTGCCTTTAAAAGTCCCCACATGTCTCAGCAAGATGAGTAATTGTCCATCAGCCCATGGTTCATTAGGGACCAGAAATCAATTGAGTGGGAGGGTTCATCATAGCAGGTTACACAAACCTTGGCTGTGCTGGATTCCTGATGAATAGAGTAGTTGGGAAAGAGAAACTTTTATCTGATGGCTCCAAGGTAGTTAGGCTACTGACAACTATGCAGTATAAGGCTAATTGGGCCGGTAAGGAACAGAAGTAGAGGACAGGGTCCAAGCGGAGAATCAAATGCTCCTTTGGAGCTCTGGGGCCAGCAGAAAGCTTGCCTGGGAGGATGACCTACTGTATAAATGAAAGGCTCACAAAAATTAACCAAGTAGGAAATGCTCCTTAGACAAAAAATATGGTTTATAGCTGTGGTTAAAAGTGTGCTGCTGTAAATAGAGGCTGTGCATGTTACAGGCTAGTTTCAGCTTGGATTTCATCACCTATTAAAATTAAAATTATTTTGGCTGAATCCTTTCTCTCCATGGATGATGCTTCCTCTCACATTCTCCCTCCACGGCTTGACTGTTTTGGAAAGGTAACAAATTATCAAACCGATATGATTTCTTCCTTCCTCCAGGAATCACAACTCCTTCCCGTTACCCCCTTAGAAGCAGGATTTACTGGAGTCATCCAAAGACAGGGTATGTGAGGAAAGTTCAGCATCCATTTTACTGCTCTATTATGTACAAGAGGAGTCATGAAACAGGCAACTTTTATAAAAAGGCAACAATTAAGAAAGACATTTTGGGGAGAACAGTGATCTTCAGCAACAGATGAGCTCTCCTCCTGGTGCTGAAAATACTTGATTTATACTCTTTCAGCAGAATGAATAGGGTGAACTAAAGTGTCTACATCTGCTCAAGACTGCATGGCTTTAATCACTGCTAGCCTCAGTGGTCTGCACATGCTTGCAGAAATTCTTACAATGAGATGAAGAAATACATGAAAGCATTTGCCCGCATGACAGCACAAAGCAGAGGTTCTGAATAATGATGGATGAACCTCAAAGGAGATCATAGGTTCCATTTAGCTGAGCGCTCGCGCATTAGGGTAAGAGCCCTAACTACATAAACCACTTAAGCCTGCAAAAGTGGACTGCAAACTGATGTGAGAACTACATCTCTGCTGCTCCTGTCTGAGTTTAGGTTAGAATAACAGGGCGTCATCTTTTCTCTTGGCGTCACAAGTCCAGCTATATCAGGATTTACCTCCATAACTACCTAGAAACAAACAAATAAAACTTAGAGAGACTGGAAGAAACTCAGGTCAGTTGTATTGATCTACCTGTCACTTACAACTTAAGCTACAGACATTTCTAGTGCAACTCATACTGTATGCATGAGGAGACCTTTAGGGAACACGGGTTTCCACCGCTGTGCTGCCATCATTGTGAAGCAATGAGACTATTATCTTCATGCTATCGCCATACAACACTGATTTCCTATATTACTACAGCCATGGAGTAAGCAGAAGGGGCAAGTGTAAAACTCATGGAAGTCTACCAGAACTCTTTTCACTGAATATAAAAATCTTCCAAAGTTGTTTTTGTGGAGCTCCCAGGTGAGCTCAAAACCAATGATTTTTAACTCTTCCACAGGAAATTGCAATGAGTGTCATTTACCATTTTGAGGTTGCAAGTATTCTGCTTCCATGTGGGTCACAGCCAGGAACTTGTCTATGATTACTCCATTTCTCTGAACTAATACTCCAAGCATGCAGCATCTATGCACATACTTCACTTTCTATGAAAAATATTACTTGATTTACTCATATGAAAGATATCACTATATGCTTATTTGCAGGACCAAGTCTACAAATTGCACCCAAGAATACAGGAGTACTTACAAAGCTCCCCCCATGATTTCAGCAGGCTCTGGATCTGACTTTATATGGGCTGTATCTTTATTACCCAAGCATCTACAAGAGTAGGTAGACTTCTAAGACCTTGTGTAGACAGCTGTAATGACAAAAAAAATGAATCACATACACTGTCTTTTAAGTAATTACTCAGATTTTCCTTTTCTCTTAAGAAAATAAAATTTAAAAAATCTAAAAACACTAGAAGTGCTACCGTTAATTTATTTTTTTTTCCTCTATGGAGAAGAAATTTCTGGTTTTTGTAAGTCTTCTTTGAAGTGATTCTCTGTAAAGACATGAATACAAGGGGCTGGAATGCTCACTTCAGCACAGCCCAAATCCAGAGCTAGACAAAGACATTCCTGGTATTTAACTTTTTTTTTTTTTTAAGTTGTTGTTTTGAAACTTCCATTTTTATGTGAAGCTTCATGACATCCTGAGTCAAAGCAATAAATGCAGCACATTTTCTGGGTCATAACACTCCCATCCCCTTCAAGAAATCATGCCAAATAGCTATGTCTGTATTCACTCAAAATAATACTTCCTCTAAAAATGCATGACATCTTATATGATTTACATCATGTTATGTTGCGGATTAGGTTAATGACTTCTTGTGCTTCTGTGAACCATTCAAAGTACCACAGCCCAGAATATTATTTTATATAAAATATAAATAGAATATATTGCTGCAGTGGTAGGTTAATTAACACATGTATTTCCACTAATATCGTCAGGGTCTAGAATGAGGGGTGGGACCAACGTGTAACAAGCTCCTTCTTCCTGTGTAAAAACAAATGGATTATACTGCTCTTCGGGGCTAACTGGTCTATTTATAGATGAGAATTAAATATTTTTCTAGCTTTGTTCTAGGGGGTTTATTTGGAACGTGTGTGTTCTTTAAATACTGAAGTGCTTCATTTCAAACACAATGGCAACTGTAAGAGTAACAAAAGAATTTTTTTGGTCTACTATTGCAGCCCTTTTTGGATGAAATCCAAGACAGGGATAAAATTTGGTTAACTAAAAGAGTAGTAAACAACAAGATCACAGCAGTGTCAAAGGCATCCTCAGAATAACTCCATTTGAACAAACAGTCATTATTTTATTTCTGATATGAAACAATTTCAAATATATAGAATGACTTTCTCTACAGGCTAGGATGCATTTAGCTAATATCACAGGTTGCCACACTAGAGAAAAGTTTTGGAGTCATTAAGTCATTAATGGGTGGCAAATAGGTGGAATGTCAATGAGCAGTTGCATTCTGAAGATAAATTAGGGCTAGGAATTATTAGGAAAGGAATAGACAAAAACAAGCACAAACACCATTCATGACATTTTTTTAGTCTACAGTGTGGTCATGTCTTGAATACTGAAGTCCCAGTATTCTGATCACTCTCGCCTTGAAAAGTATGCAATACATACAGAAACAGAGCAAAGGGCAATGAGGATAATCAGAGTTTAGACTCACTTAAAAAGAAAGAAAAACCCAAAATAAGTCAGCATTGGAAATATTTGAGAAGAGTATGACAGAGTTATACTAAAGTGTGTATAGTGCAATAACGTCAAAAAACCCAACCTCAATACTGTCTAATAAATCAAGAAGTTGGCAACAATCAGAGAAGCAGGTATCAAGTTGCAAGCTAACAAATTCAAGTACTTCAGACGCACAGCGTGTAACTGAGCTGTGGAACTCATGGGGAAGGTGTGAAGGCCAAAACGCAAATTTTAAATTGGATTAGACTAATTATTGGAGTATTTATCCAATAAACAGTAAAAGTTAAGTAAACATAATGCGATGATATGGTGATATTCATGTCACCTCTGCTTCAAGAGCTCTCTAAATTCACTGCCTGAGGATCGGCAAGGATATGCCAAGGGGACTCTCTCTCTCTCTCTCTCTCTGGTCTGTTCTTATACTTTTCCATAACAATCTACTGTTGTCCACTGGGGAGACAGGCTATTGATCAACTTTTGGGCTGATCATCGTGAAGTCACATTTTAAGCAGAAGTGACACTATATACTCACTTGTACATGTAATATAATCAAAAAACTGACATCTTTTCTTGGATTTGGTCTATTATGCCACTTGCAAAAATATTTTAGGAATAGTGGGGGAAAAAAGCCATTTATGAACCAAACCCACCCTTTAACATACAATGCATCATGCTTCTATGGAGATTCTGTGAAACAGGACATGCATTATAAAAGATTATTATCCATTTATTAGGTAAAGAGTGCTACTTGATCTTCAGAAATTAACAAAGACTACTTTAATGCTTTTCTGAGTCCTTTTGTCACAAATGATTGTGATTCACCACAGGAATAATCCACTAAGAGGAAACAGGGACGATGTAGTCCAGGATCACTCCAAATGACGACTGGGTGATTTCTCCAAGATATTCTTCAGAAAAACAAAACTTATTGGGATCAATCCAGAGGTAACTCAGTGAAATTTAATGGCCTGTGATATACAGGAGGTCAGACTAGATGATCTAATCATTCCCTTTGGCTTTAAACTTTATGAGTCACGCTTGAGGTGGAACTGGTAATGGGAGTCATCTAATGGGAGTGGACATTGAAGCAACATCCCTGGTGCTTAGGGGAGCAGAGAAAGATCGCAACATTTGGCCTGAGGAAGAAGAAACCAATTAAGAAGGCCTCTCATAAGAGGGAGAAACTGCCAAAAAGGATTAAAGGGAGAGGTGTAGGCCTTGGTGATTTGGCATGAAAAAGCGGAGGCCTGAGTTAGCCTAAGTGTAGAGAGACATGAAAATGGCCAAAGTCATGCTTGACCTCAAGTCTTTCAGGCAAGAGCAATTTTTCCTGTTCTGTGCATCCCTTTACCCCTTTCACCCCTGAATGAACTTCAGCAACTGCAGCCCCTTTATTACGTGATTTGGGGATTTGTGATGTGGAAGTTGGGGTTACTGGTTCTCCCTTGTTTCTGCGTTCGTCCCCGGTGGCTCTAGCTTTGGAAAGGGTTCCTGCACATAAGGCTTTTCCTTCTGCAGTACGGTGGTCTCCTCCATACCACTCATGCAGCTCACATTCTTGTAAAAGATACGTTCAAAGCACCATTTGGGTTTGTTGTTTTCCTAGCCCAACAGTGATCGTCTGTCAATTAATCTGGAGGTCTTCCAGCCACATGATGAAAAGGAACATTTCTATTATAAACAAAATGTATGCACTACAGCATACATCCTAATACAACTACCAATGACACAGCGAAAACTGCTATTTGGACTTGAAGGGGGAAAAAATGTGTAGCTATTAGATACAAAAACTTGTAGCTCATGGGCAGCTTTGTGTTTGCTGAGAGTTAACACATTAACAACAACAGTATAATTTGCTGCTCTGCATTTTTAAGTTTTACTTCCAAGAACTGTACATTATTTATAGAAATAGTCCGATTTACATGCTGTTTCTTTACAACTGCCGGACTGCATATCCAGCCATTTACGTGGCACTGCTACATTACTACTTATCTCCTGTATCTATCTGTTTGAATAGCAAAATTAATATCAATCTGATCAAATATACAAGTCTCTTTGCATGAAAATCAATCCTCTGCAGAAGACATATTTTGAAGATTTAAGTGGGGTCTAAGTACTGCTTAGTCCTTGTGCATACACAAGGGTGAATACCACCCACAGGGAAAAATATGCCATGGAAAAATTCATAAATAACTTTGAATAACAAAGACATTTGAAAATGTCATGATCTTCTTCACATATTTCCTAAGCTGAAAATGTAGTATAAATTCAAGGAAAACATTAATAATTACAAGTTATTTGCTCAGCCCTACCGATCAGCAGCAGCCTAAAATATACTGGCAGATGTCTAGGCAAAATAAACACAGTTGTGTTCAAACCACTTTTTAAAATTCTAGGGTGAGATTTACAGGCTTTTTGGATCTTGTGACTTTTCACTGTTTACTAGTTTAAAAATTTTAAAAGAGAAAAAAATTGTTTGCTCTGTGAATGCAAGGCTTAACATCTTTCTTTTCAGTTTGCATGCTTATTCAGATCAAATATAATGTTTGAGACATTTTCCTTCTGCTGAACATACCACTGTCAGAATAACTTTGCACACAGTTTATAGTTATTGTATGTAAAGTGTGCTTTGTACCAGAGATAAAAAGTTATACTTCTTTTATTGATAGAGTGGCTGTGAAACCATTTACTTTAAAAAAAAAATAAAAAATAAAATCCACAAGCTTCTGACCTACACAACCAATTGTTGATTGTCTATAATGTAGGAGATTGTTCAGCTATGAAGATACGGTTCATGAATTAGTAGGGTGTGACTGAATATAAGTGTTTTCATTTAACAGATCATTATACTATTCCTTTTTTTTTTTTTAATGCACTAACCATGAAACTCCATATCCAGCTCAGCTTCTAATATTCGAACATCTATATCATTGCAGAAGCAATATATCATATATTAAAACAGAAAGAATACTGGTATCACCAAAATCACTACGTTTGCTAAATCCACATTGCTGTCTAAGGAATACTACAAAGGAATGTTTTTCCATCTCTCCATTTTATGGAAGCTTTCTAAAGCTGTTGTTTTTGGATTGTGAAATTTCTGATTTCACACCTTTTTTTTCCCTTTGAACTTGGATTATTTTCCAGATAATTATTGGGAAGTCAGCATGCTGAATGTACTTCACATCCAATCTTTCATTCGTAAAGTAATCCTCTGAAAGGAAACAGGAATTTTTCTTTATTTTAGATTAGGTAAATTACTTATGATTTTTTTTTCCTTAAAAGTGCAGTTTTTAAAAAAAAGGTTTGTCATAATCAAATTGGAAACACTGTCCAGAAAGTAGCAGGGTGTGACACCACATACCAATGACACATCGGGGCAATGATGAATAGTATAACCTATAAAGTATCACATTTTGTTTGTTGCAAACAGAAACTTGCCAAAGACAGCGTGTTCTAGCTAGAGCTGTGAAAAAAATTGCTAATCTTTGTTTCCAAAGATCTGCATGCAGCCATGGCAATTTTTATGAATATTTGTAAATCAAAACTGGGTAAAATTTCAAAAATCTAATTTTTTGATATAATGATAGATTAAACGTTCTCCAAACAGATCAGAAATTCAATGAGGTCTGAGAAATACATTCCCCCACAGCAATAGTCATTTTCAGATTGAAAATAGCTGTCTTGGATGACTTGCCTTTTTTTTTTTTTTTAATCCGTTCTGAAGAAAGGAATACTTCCTGTTTTCATTTAGAATAAAAATAATAGCGAGGCAAATTGTATTCCAAATGTTTAACTTTTCATGAAACAGGTGAAAAGTTATTACATGCTGGTGAGATTTTTTAAACGGGATCTTTATTCCTAGCTTAAGGGGGGCAGAGAGAGAGAAAGAGAGAAGAGATGAATGGCAGTGACATCTGAAAATATACAACTCCTTTATATTAAGAGAGTTTGGTCATATAAACCTTCTGTCTTGTTGCTCTGAGACCCTTTAATAATGTTTGATACCACTAAAGTTTATTGTTTTTATTCATGAAAGCCAAGAAAAAAGAAAAATAAGAATTTTAAATAATAGGCCGATCATAAACCTCAGCTCAATGAGTGATGAAGGAGTATTTTCCTCTGGGGAATTACAGTAGTTGGAAGGGTTTGTTTGAATGTAACCCCAAGTTAAAAAAAAAAAAAAAAAAAAAAAGAGAGAAAAAAGAAAAAAAAAAGAGAGAGAAAGAAAAGGAAAAAAAAGGATTAATGCTTCAGCAGGTTGAAAGGGAAAATTATTTTCTACATTAGTCTTGCTATGAGCCATCCTGAGCTTTAGGTACTACTGTAATAAGTCAAAGTACTACAACTGAAATAATGTTCTTACATGTAGTTTCAGGCTATTTTATGGCAAAATATACTGGCCTTTTTAATTAGAAGATGTATAAGAAAAAACAAAGTTCATGATTCTAGAGTCAAGAGCTGATTTACACTTTGCTTCCATGGAATACATTTGATTATTTTTTTTTTTTAAAAAACTGCAATTGGAGAAATTACTTTAAATTATTTTTATTAAACAGGTTATAAGGTTTGAAAGGCAAACAAATTATATGTGCATTGGAAGAATGAACTATTTTATCTAATTTTTTCACATATAACATTCAAAAGGCCTCCAAATTAGGATACAGCATCATTAAGCTTTTGACATTTGTCCAGTTAAAACTATTGACTCATACTTTCATTTCTTCCCCCTCAAATTACTACAGTGCCACAGCTGATCTAACTATATTTTCCATTTCTTATAAATAGCCACAAGAAAAGTATTAATTATCCTTGTACGATTTAATGCACCAACTGCCTTAACCTTTCAGGTTTTCTTAAACGCCAGCATAACAAGGCATATCCATGGCAGCAAATGTGATTTATGACAGGAATCTTTAATTTCTGTTTTTAAATATGTTACCCACCGATCTGCATACATTTAAATTCGCCTGCAACACTTTTCTGTGTCTTGAGGCTGTTGTTTAATATTCAAGGATGATTTTTGTCCACATACATTTTGGTCTATGTCACCTCAGATTAAATTATTACTGTTTGCAGCCTTTTTGGAGCAGGCCTCAGGCCCTTATTTACAAGAATCAATGAAACAGTAATGAAAATCCATTTTTCATACTATCAGCTCTGGCCTGCTTTTATTTAGTTAGCTGTGTCTAAGCAAGCAATTCATTTTGTGCAAATGTCATGTTGATAAAAAAGGACGAGCCACGAAAGGGTTAATCATGAAATAAGACCTCCGTTTTCGCCACCCCCCCAATAGTAAAGCACATCTGTAATGGTAAAATTAAAAAAATATTTTCTTAATGTATGCAAAGTAATGTATATTGACACATAAGCAAGCCTTTTCATGATGAATATTGAAATATATATGCAAAGCACAGGAAATGTGTAACATGTTATAGATCTTTCAGTGTACATTTAGAGGAAATGAGCCATTTATATTCCACAATTTAGTGAATACCTACTGTTTATTGGTACAGAGCACATAGGAGTATATTTGTCTTAGTAATTTATTTAGGTAAATATATTTATTCTTCTAGGGGTTCTTGTGCTTTTTCTGGTTCTATAGTACTAGACATAAATATTTAACAATGCATTGTCTCAAATGTTATTCATGTAATTTATCAGGGGAAACAGTGGAGCTGTAATAACTTTTAAGCCTGCACCTTCACTTAAACCTGAGATTGATTTAAAATGTGGGAAACCGAGTTGTTTCTCCATATACAGTAAGAACAGGGATTGTTTCCCTGAAGGAGCACGGAGTGAGTCACACCAGCTTGGACGCCTGCTTGGAGAGAGGACAACGGCAGACGATTCGCTCCTCTCTTCTGGGTTGTCTTCTCTAATCTCCCCATAAGAAAAACATGAGCGAATGAGGTTTCTTCAAAATAATTACTCTTGTTACATATCACCTCATTTCCCTCCGCAGCCTCACTTGTTTCCATGCCGCTGAGGTCCCTCTCACGCTCCCTCGGCTGGGAAGTCAGCTTTTGACTTCTCCCCTCCATCAACAAACCATCAACAGCCGTTCAAAGGTCTCCTGAACCTCCGCCTGCATTCGTGAGACACTCCGGGAACCTCAGGTGGGAGGGGTGGTTACAGCAAAGGATATTTTTTCCTCCGACAACTAATTCCTGAAGGCTTTAGCCGGCTGGTTTCCAGGCATTTCAGGACAAATTCTCCCTTACTTAATCACTGATGCCTGAACATAGACTTTACGAGCGGGCCTGCTAGTGTCTATTAGCATCCTCTGTCTCAGCGTGCGATCCTCAACTCCTCAGTGAACACATTCACACCACTGAGAGAGCACTTTGCTACTGAGTTGAAGGCGATAAGGATATTAACTGATTACCTCTTCTCCAGGCTCTGCTTTCTCCATGTCCATAGCTCCCACCCTGGCAACTCCAGGGGGTTTGGAGTCATTTCTTGCTCATCTCCTATTCAGGCTGGCACTGCTCTAGCCTTTTTGGTCTGTAAATTCAGGAATATTTCCTTTCAGACTTATGCACCAAGTGCTCAAGCACTTGTTGATACCTCTTCTCTGCTGTCACTACTGATGCAATGCATACAGGGTTTAGGTTTGTTTTATTTCTTCCTCCCTCTCTCTTTCTCCCACCAGTTGCAGACCAGTTGCGCAGCCCACCCATGGGACTTCGCAACCCCACCGAGGAAACAATCTGCAGATGAAGGACGGGAGAACGCACACGTTATCCTGTTGGCAGCTTGGCACTGAAGAAATGTTCAACACACAATGTTAGGAGGCGCAAGTGGGAGAGAAAATAATGCAAGAGGGATTTGCAAGGGGAAAAAAAAGGCTCTGACGATATAATTATTCATGGCATAATCTTGAAAATGCAATACTTATCACTAGAAAGGCAACTGGCCTATGTTCCCAAACCCAGAGATTAAAATAAAAAATACCCAATATTTCAAGATTCATTTAGAGGTGAAAAAAAGAGAGGAAAAATAGGCAGCAGCTTTTTGAAGAAAACAGTGCAGGAATTGGGTCAGTGAAACTTTGGACAGAGACCCAACCTCCCCAGAGATTTAAAATGGTAAGGAAGCGTAGGGCAGCTCTATATGGAAAAGCTTATGGTAAACTGAACCTTCCCCCCAAATCATTGTGCAACTACAGGCGGAGAGACTAAAACACAACTTAAGTGTGGAGGTTGGATCTTAGCACTGGCACAGAAAACACGGACACTGTGGCTTACAGTAAAATAGGGCTTGGGCCAGGGAAAGTGGCACAAGATCACTGGTGGGGCTACAGAAATAAAAACTATTTGGACCAGCACTGCTTTGTAGGACCACGCATATCAGATAAGTACTTCCTTCTTATCATAATGTATGGTGGAATGGATACCCACACTGCTTGGTGTCCTTCAGGAAGGGGAAGAGATTTGAAGAAAAGCAGAAATTCCCTTTTTTAAAAGGACAGATGTTCATATATGTATGGCTAACGTTATCATAATTTCTCACTAAGGTAATATGGGAATTCAGAACAGGACCCGAAGCTACAAATTAAAGGGTAAACGCTGCCTCCTGCGAGTTGCAAAACATTTTCTACAAAGATGTCACCGTTGGTATCCCAACATCAGGACCTCAGACCTACTCCACGACAAACCCAGCATGCATCCAACACGGCCCTCTGACCTGCCAAAAACCTCCAAAGAACATGAACTATTCTTGAGTACTATAACCATGATAAAGGTTGGTTGGTTGATTTTTAAAACTACATGCAGCCTTTATTTTCACGTTATTTCTGGAGGTGTATGCTGAGAGAGGAAAATGATCGCAGCCTTTTCACATTCAAGTATATGAAAACTAGGTGAAAGTCCTGAAATGTCCATTATAGTATAGGCTATAAACTTGAACTTCATTAAAAAAAAAAGATATATGAGGGCACTAATAATATAAAAAATGTTGCTACGAGATCAATATCATATTACAGAGGTGCTTTTGCTTGTTTTCAGCAGCTCAATATTATTTTGGGATATGCATGTACTTAGTACATTGATCAAAATGTATATATTCACATCTTATGTAGTATATCCATTTCCTGTTGCTTTCTTTCTGGTTAAATATCCATTTTATTTTACATGTTGTGCAACGTACTTCAGTTAGCACTGATAAATTAATATTCATTCTTTAAATTTCAAAATTTCCAGCTGTGTAAATTTCACATCACAATTGTGAAGAATGCCTGCTCTTTATATTTTCCTCTTTTGCACTTTTTTAGATTACATTTAAAAAAAAAAAATATCTCAGCTACGATACTCAATGCTTTCAGTTAATAATAACCATCACTTCTTCGGATTATTACAATGAATAAATGACAGCATTACAGCACACGTGTTAAGCATTTATCACAGTACATGACAGAACACTACCCTCAGAGCACAAATATGGGTGATTACATTTCTGCTATTTTGGTTATTTCTGGAGAAAGAGTCTTCTTGGCTCTACCAGAGCATTCTAAGGCACTATCTGGCCAAAATTATCGACTGCCTGATGGGTCGTACAGACCTGGAAGGCCCTGGCTGCAGTTTGCATAGCGGTTGACATGTTTGCTATGATTCAACTAAGTATATCTCTAAAGGAACCCTTAGGGTTTACAGCGTCAACAGTCCTGTTTTGTTTGTTTTTCTTCTCAAAGCACTACTTATTTAACAGAAGCAAAATAAGATCAAAAGGGCACTTAGTTAATTCGTATCAAATTTTGTCACACAGCATAAAAAAAGGACGGGAATTTTAGCAATATTGTCAGACTTGCATATACCCACTGGAAGATGCAATTCATACGCATCAAATGTGTGCCCACAACGCCATTTTATCCATTATATTTTCTTACTTCAAACCCAAATCACAGAATTGTAACACCGTTGATGCCAAAAGCAGAAAAACATTATCAGTGATGGATGAAGTTTTTTGCAGCTTTAAAGAATGGGAGACTAACAGTTAACCAGTTGACGGTTACCTTTGGCTGAATAAAGCCTTTATATTTAGGTATTTCTAATAACACAGTAGGCACAGAAGAAAAGGGGAAGGAAAATAAGTTTTCTCATCTTATCCTGAAATATTAAGCTCTGAAACAATAAAGTTCTATCCCAAGCTAGACAGTTTCTTGAACATATAAGACCACGTTCCGACTGTTCTAATCACTCCATTGCATTCAGATCATTTCAGAACGGAATATTCCACATAACTTCAAACTCTCTAAACCTATTTCTTTTTAAACATATAATTTAACAGAAAATTACGCACCAGCAAGTGGCTTCAAACTGAATATTTCAAGTAGAAATGTATTTCCACTGTTTGAGTCCAAGAGAAACTTGGAGTAAACTGGCAGTGTTTGGTTTTTTTGTTTGTGGGTTTTTTGCATTTCATTTTCATAGTTATATGTTCAAGTTAGAGTTTGATCACTACCGCTTTTCTGTACATCCTTAAGGATAATATTAGAATTAAAATTTATTCGCTTCCAACCTATGTTTATATTTTATCCTCCTTGTATTTTGTAAATGGTGGCAAGAGCTTCATATGCATTAATATTTGCAGCAGGAATATTTTACTGTATATGCCCAAGCATGTCCTGGGAAGAGCCACTGCCTGTCAAACCAGGGGAACAAAACTCCTGCTGTGAGCACAACCGCTAACTCCCTGCTATGAACTGGGAACCAAAAGAGGTCAAGCAAGCCATCCCAGTCAAACAAAATATTCCAGAGAACTGATTTTCAAATAACAAACACTTAAACTGTTTAAAACAGAAAAGGAACTAAAACTAACATAATTTAAATATGGAACTAAAAAAACCCCTGCCAATAGTGTAATTTAGAAAGCGTCACAGAAAAGACAGTCTTAATACTGAAATTCTTACAAACTTGTAAATATTAAGAAAAAGAAACAGGTGGAAGAGCTGGTAGGGATAACTATTGCTCAAGTGTCATGTGAATTTGCAAGGGAGAGGAGTCTCACCGCACATGTAGACAAGAGGGCCACCACCAACATAAGTCCAGTGGAAAGGAAAAATATAGGAGCTTTGAAGTGTTCCTTTATCATCTGTTCACCAGAGTGGAGATGTGCTGTTGTAAATATGACAAATGGGATTTCATTTAACCTTCAGCCCAATGCCCACATCTTGAGATTACCTACAATGGTCTGATATCCTTGTATGCTCACTTCTAGCTGTACAGCCCCAAAATTTATGCCTTCCACAGCTATTTCCCCTCATCCTTTCTTAACATTTTTTTCTGGCTTGGTGCCGGCACACTTAGTCCATCCTAAGGTCCACCAGAGTTTATATTAACTTTGCTACACTCCCTCTGGCAGTCTCCATCTTCATCTATCATCACCACCTTTGGGCTGGGAGGAGTCCTTTTCCCCCGTGCTTATGCAGCATCTACCATGGGTTGGAGCTCGGGCTCTGCGGTACCCGAGCCCAGCCCAGGGACTACCGAATTCACTGCATTGGCAGCTGACTGCACAAGTAACTCTGTCCCCAAACAAGCAAATATGATGCCACATGACTATGATAAAACTCAACCTAAAGTCTGTGCATAATTACATTTCATGAAGTCTCTCCTTTTTTCGTTGCTTTTTTTCTCTAAGGAATGCTTTATACAGGCGAAAAAAGGAAAGATGAAGCAAGAGTCTCAGAAACTGAGGGATTTGAATCGGCAGTCCCATTAACAACAGAGAAAGTGGAAGTCCAGACCTTTCAGGCACTTAAATGTCCTTTGATGCTCCCTAATTCTACTGATCTGGTATTGCTCTATAAACTTGCTCAGAAGTTCAAAGTTTCTTCAAGTCCTCCTTCTTAAAAGGCTCTTCTAAGCAATGAAAGGAAACAATATCATGTCCTTTATGACACCAGCAACAAAGTGTGGATGTCAAATACTAACCATCACTGAAAAAAACATTCATGATTGCTAAAAACCAAATAAAAATCCATAACCACTGTGGAAAAGTGTCATTTGGAAGTTGAAAAAAATATAGTAAATTGTTGGGTAAATTATTCTGTGAATGTTAATTATTTCAGATAAAAATATTCACATACTTTTCATATCAAGGCAGGTCTCTAGAAATGGGATGTTGCACTTTTTTTTCGTTACTTCACAGCAGGATGTGCCAATATGGTACCTAGCCTGCACGTGCGGAGCACAGAATTAGCATCCATCGATTGGAACGTGACTCAACGGAACCAGCCCAGACTCACACTTGTGCTTAGCACTTCTCAGGGATTTGTTTCTGGGATACCACCACGCATTTCCTCACCCTAGGCTGACCAAACTTGTGTTTTGAGTTTGTTGTTCAGCGGATGGTTGCGTGCAGTGCAGAGCTAACTGTTCACTATGGGAATTTGGCCATTGCACCATTGACCCCTACCAGGTCAAATGCCTTACTTTTTACTCTGATTCAGTGGAATTTTTATTGTCATAAATAGCATCATTTCCTCTCTCTGATCGCAGAAGCCTGAAGATGCCTATAGTTTTCAGCAGCAAACCTGTGTCCAGTACTGAAGCAACATTTGTGTTTTCTGATGCTTAGTTGCAGCTTAACATCTGGACAGTTATTTCTTTGCCCATTTTCATAAAGACCTTTGAGTCAGTGCAATAAAGAAAGGCAAATGATAATGAACACTTTTCTGCGAGCCACCAAAAGTCCTTGTCAAGAAGCAAAGAGCGAATGCACCCAGACTGACGCTTAGGATGCCACATCTGTATTGTTGTTCTGCCAAAAGCACCAAGGGACATCCACTGGTTCATAAATCAGGGAAAACCAGGCGATACGAGCGCACTTCATTTATTTTGCATACTCCCTTGCCTATCAAGTTGGAAGCCACGTGGATAACATAGGTGCTAGACGCAAAGATTTCTTGGCAAGGATTGAAGGCTTGAGCACAAAAAATTCTTCACAGCAACCAAGTCAGTGGCCTGCAAAACCAGCTTTCTAGGAGTGTCTTTTCATTACTTCAGCATAGTTCCTTTTTAACCCTATTACCAAACACTCGCTACAAGGTGAGCCTTAAAAAGAGAATTAACAGAGCCTGCACAAGCTCTTTTCATTGCCTTCTCAGATGCCCAGTTTTACTTCCCCGTACTGAAAAGTTTGAAGGCTCCTCAGTCTAATGAGCATTAAAATCTCAGGAGTATTTCTGTCTGTGAGCTTACAGAGATCACTCCTCCTTTAATTCTGGTGCCTCATTAGTTACTTCTGTAAAGCAGATGCCAAAGGATTGAGTTTTACAAAGACAAGCGTGAGCTCTGAGAGCACCAACTTTAGAGCACGGAGCAAAAGAGAGGGTGAGGTGCACCGGAGACACCGACGGTCCTACACACAGAAGACTGGTTACGTACGAGTTAAAACATTTGTGACCTATTTAAAGATATATACCTAATGAACGATACCAGAGGTGTGAACTGGGGTGCGTTCCCTTGGTACGTTAGTGCAGCTCCCATTACTTTTAACGGGACTTACCATGAACAATCGTCCTCTCGCAGCAGGAACAGGCAAGCACCTTTAAATACCCATTATGCTCAAAATTTATTTTAACTTGCTTTGTTAATTTAAAATATATCTAATCATATATTTATCCTAATATCAGATCCTCAGGCAAGAGCTTGTTGTATGAAATGGATACACATAGCTCGTGTTTAAAAAAAAAAAAGTGACTTCATCCTTGCTTTTATAGGCCCACTAGATTCAAAGGAATAGCCCCTGGAAATAGTAACTGCTGTGATATGCTTATGGCTCCATTTACAGACTTTCTTATAGGTTCATAAATGGAGACTAGGAGGAGGAGGGAAAGGAATAAAATTTAATAACTGAATAAAAATGTAAATAAAGATTTGCCTAAAATTACTTGTCCAAGAAATAATTCTCCCTCCCCCTTAAGCTAATACTTTGATAAGCTCTGAACAGTGATCCTGATTTGGAGCGTGACCTTTGAAAATGCTCTCCAGCTTGATTAAAGATGTATTAAATTTGTTTAAATAAACCTCGTTGTAATGGCACATCATTTGTAAGAAGCTATTAGGGGGCTGGAAACTGTGCTGCTGTATTTGCATGAAAATGTGCCCTGCTCGAATTGAGGATCTCTCCTGAATTAACCGCAAAGGAAAAGTGACACTTTCATAATTTTTTTTGACAAAAGGGAAAAAAAACCACCCACCCCACAACTTACAAAACTTTATGCTAAGCTCTGTGAAAAGGAGGTAACTGCATATCAAAACAGAGCTATGTACACAACACACTCTTCCCGAACCACTCTTTTTTTGTCAAGGTTTGCTTAACTTACAATTCTTTCTTTTTGTCTGCTTTCCCTGTTTCCCTCCCCCCTCCCCAAAAATGTCTTTGGAATGAAAAAAAACCAACCACAAAACAACAACAACAAAGACAATAAGAAAGTACTTTCCAGTGTGGTTTTTCAGCTGATTGAGAGAAAAATAATCCTATGTTAACAGCAGAAAAACAAAACAGTAATACAAAAACTTGAAAGATACTGGTTGACATTAATTATATTAAAAAAATAACTTTCTCCTTTCAGTGGGGTTTCAGGCAGTCAGATTTTGCAGCAGTTCAGGAAAGAGCAAATGTAACGCTGGATATCATGGAATTTATGTGATTAGGCAGAAAGGTAGATGAATAGATAGATAGATCCCATTCCTGCTTGAAGCATATAGATTGCCAAATGTACTTTAATTTCTTCCAATAGCTCCCAACTGAGTGAGTAACTGCTACGCTAATGAAAAAGTCTCTCTCCCTTAAATCAAATTTTAAATTAAAACCTTTCCCATTTCCCAGCTAAAGCCAGGACTCTAGGATACGTATGTGTACTGAGGGGCCTGGAGTCTTTCTTTGTGCTCCCTGTTCCTCACCCCCTATTTCACGTGTCAGCCCTCTGCAGCCATCCTGCTACTCGCATCCTTGGACGTACTCTGAATGACAGCGGTGCGAGGCACCACGGACTCATCCGCAGGCAGCGCTCGGTGCTGCGAGTGCTCAGGGAGCGTGTCCACCCTCCAGCCCCCACCCCAAACCACAAGGTTACATTGCAGAGCATGAGAAAGTCTGAAGTGATATGTTATGGACTTTCATTTTCCTGCTTCTTGTTGTTGTTGTTTAATCTTACGGATCTTAATTTCAAACTCTCTTCCAAAACCGCAAGGGGAAAAAAACCGTGCAAAGTCATGAGGGTCTCAGTAAATCGCAGGAGTCAGCAGCACTGCATGATGCAAGAGGCCATTGGTATGGGTGGTTTGCAGAGCAGGGAACATCTGCCCTTCGAATGTAGAATGACATTCAAAGAATGAGATTTTGAGCAATTATATTTTTTCTTTGCAGCCATTCCTCCCTTTCTTTCCCCCAGCCACTAGTAAAATCTAGAAACAATGCAAACTTGGGTTTTGCAAAATCTACCAGTAGATCGTTCATTGTTACTGAATATTAAGCACACGCACCCACATGCACCAACCACTTTGGTCGCAGCCGCAGTGCGTGCAAGGTAAGCTGGGACGCCGTTAATCTAGAGTCTGTTCAACAGGAACTCATGCAATTGGCACAAATCCTTTAATGTTTGAATAAGAACCAGAACTTAAAAAGAGATGAAATATTAGGAACAAAACCTGCCAAACCAAATTATAGGAACAGTTAAACAATCTAGTTATTCTGGTAGTGAAAGACACCAAATAACTTTAAGAAAGATGTAAGAAATTCCCCTTTACTAGATGATACTAAAAAAATGCATCCAGAAATATCTCACTTTGTAGATAGTTTAAATTGTGAAAAGATTATCTGGTAGCTGAGTTTCCCATGCCAGTTCTAGGCTGTGTGATTATTTTTCTTTCTGACTATTTTCTTTTCTAAAACAGAATCACCTATGTTATGCTTAGGTCTACTTCTGCCACATTCCTGTGTATTTACTTTCTGCACGAAGCTGTCATGACCTTATAAATGTATCTGCATATGGGAGTTATGCTAATCACCCATCTCTGAACTTTCAAACCTCTGTTATACAGAATTCTGGTACTCATGGGTGGATCCACAAATAGATGGAAGGACCCAAATGCTATTGCAAGTAGCAAAGGGCAACTCTTAGTTTGTGTGGTAAACCCCATGGGACTTTTTTTCCACATTTCCATCCCACATTTCCTTATATGATGCATTGGCTAATAGCTTGCTAAGAATTAGCAAGAGTAAGTTGCACTCCTTTTACTGAAACCATACCACAGTGTAGCCAGGAACATGAGTCAAGAGGACAAGCCAGAAACCTTGCTTTCTGGATTATTCATAATCTCTTTTCTAACTGAACACCAGTGCAGTGCAAAATGCATGGGTGTTTCTGAAGGCAAGATTCAAGTCCTGCTGCTGCCTGATGGGTACCCAGAGGTGCAGGGCACGGTCAGCCTCCCACCCACGAATCCTCTGCTCATCCATGCGTAGTGACCCAGCTTGACTAAACCTTTTGTAAGCTTTCTCCTAGATCTGGATGGTCAAAACAAGTCCTTGGGAAAGGGAAGGGAGATGAAAAAAATCCTGAGGCGGAAGAAAGCTTTACCTACATCTCCAGAGTCTTGGTGAGGGCTCCACCACGTTCTCGTGCAAGGGGTGGCGAACAGAGCCACCCCCTGGCAGCTGCCTGCACAAGAACTGCCTCCTCCTCCTCCCCTGTTCATGTGGACCTGTCCTCAGTGGGTGCGGATGTGGGAGCTAGGGTGACATCCAAGCCCCAGGCAACGCAGGGTAGGCCAGCCTTCAGCAAAGTGGCAGGGATGCTGAGGAAGAAGAGAAAATTTAGAGGTCTACAGAGCAGAACCTTGAGGCATCACAGTTTTTAAGCTACATACCTGCAGCCAGCCTAAACCCTGTCTTAGACAAGTAATTTTTTGTGTTGGGGACTGGCCATCACATCTCAATGGGACTACGGAGATCCATAAAAGACCTGGTCTGCTCAGTAGCAGTGAGCTGCTGCCAGACAGAGGAGCCCAGTTTTCCTGAAGTCTGTGCCATCTTCCTGTGTTAAAGAGCCACATTTTCTTCTTCTGACATGTTCTCTCATCTCTCTTTGGTTTTAATTTACCATTCTAAATTGAGATACTAGAGCAGGTGGAAGCAACCCAGCTCCAGGCTAATTGGTTCATCATGCACGTTACGATAATTTTCATTCTGGATTTCGATTAGGTCAGTATGGAGACTGCCTTGGTCAGAGTCTGTAATGATCTGCTTATTAACTCTGTTGCAGGGTCCTTGACTGTACTCATGTTATTAGAGATTGCAGCTGCCTTCAGTTCTGTGAACCATGTAGTTTTATTGGACTGTCTAATGTCCTGTGCTGGACTATCTAAGTGCTTGGTTTCTGTCCTATCTGGCGCCAGGATTTCATTTGTTCCTTTAACATACCTCCAGCCGCACTGAAATTGTGTGTATTATTCTGCTGGGTTTTATTCCAGTTCCACCCGTATTCATTAAACAGTGTGTTTCCTACCGCAGCACCATTAGGGAAGGTGTTTTCTGTGTATACTTCTTCCTTCAAATTCTGGTATGGCAATCTTCTAGTTTTCAAATATTTTGAAATTTAGGCTCAGAAAACTTTTACTAAGGCTTGACCAAACCCCCCAAAAAAGAATGGATCACTAGTGATTGGCAGAACATAGAAATATCATTGTGACAAAGGGCAATACTCCATATTTGTGTTACAACAACAGGTATCTTGCTATTTGGATATTTTAGCAAATCTGGAATCATTTTTGAGGCTAGGCTTTCCACATCTGAGCACACTACTAGCACTTTCAGTATTTCCTCATCTAAAGAGCATTTCCAGAAAAAGACATTTTCTTGCTTAACTGACACAGACATTCTTTTTAATGCTTTTATTACAATCAGATTTGATTACTGCAACGCATTTTTCTGCTCATCTTCCTCTTGTTAGTGTTAGTTCCTTTCAGTGGTTCAGCAAAACTTCTGCCACTATTGAAAACTGCTGACAATAAAAATCCTGTTTTCTATTATATGCATTATTCTTCACACTGCTTCCCTGTTTGTTGAAGTGTAACCCTTAAATGGTTTGATTTTTAAGAGTGAAACTCTTTACTAGGTACATGGGCAGGATCTTCTGGTGTGGGTGGGAATGTCCCAGAGACACTGGGTAACTTCAGGGTAGTTGGAGAAGGGGATGAGAAAGAGATGGAGGGGTGTTTCATCAGTGGGAAAGCAAGCCTTGAGGGAGGGTGCAAGGTTTCCGTGTGTGTGGAAGGAGTGAAATGTAGCGTCAATATGTTGATCAGGTGAAGGAAGTTATAGTGTCCCTGAAAAACATGTTTTTGTTAGATAATTGCTTTTCCCTAATGAAAGTTTCCTAAAGAAAGCAGTCCTAAGGTGTGCAGTTGCCCTAAGGTTTCTGGGTCAGGATTTCTTACTGTTTCTATGTCAGAAGATCAAGAGATCTTGAATTGAAAATCAGGGCTATCTCCATCAGTTCCTCTCTTGTTTTCATTCTGGGAGGTATTAATTCTCTTCAAGTTTTCAATAAAGTCATCAAAGGCATTTTGATCAGACAATTGAAGTGATCAGCTCCGGCCTAACAACTCCAGCTGATGGCTGTGGTTAAACTCTCAGCAAATTTATGTGGAATGAAGTTAGACACATATGAATGAATGTATACGAAAAATAGTTCCCCCTAAGTAAAGCTTTCATTTTCACAGAGAACCATGTCTTAAATTAAACTTAGCTTATGGAAGTTCCACATAGCATTCTGGACATCAAATTGCCCAGGCCAGAGGCTCTCTGACCTGTTTAACTGTGAGAAGCCTTTGCTCAGCTCCAAATTTAAATGCAAATATTTGCTCAGTTCATTTGTCCGAATTACTCTATGAGCTTCACTACAAATGTTGGTTACCACAATTCTCACTGACTTTTTCAGATGAACATCCAACCACTCAGCATTTATGAGAGTATTGGGCCTTCATTTTTTGTAACGAGAAGGGTTTTTTGTTTGTTTTGTTTGTGTTTTGGGGTTTTTGTTAGGGGTTTTTGAGAAGCAACAGATCAGTGACTGTCTCTCTTAGTGAAGTTCCCATAAAAATGATAGCAAGCATTCTTCACTGAACATAAAGATTGGAGGTTAAATGGCAATATTTAAATTAATACTGCCAGATCTAAAGTAAAAAAAAAAAAAAAAAAAGA
Source organism: Grus americana (assembly GCF_028858705.1). Classification (NCBI taxonomy): domain Eukaryota; kingdom Metazoa; phylum Chordata; class Aves; order Gruiformes; family Gruidae; genus Grus; species Grus americana. The sequence continues at coordinate 3,953,081 of NC_072857.1, read as the reverse complement.
TATGTTTTATTGGAATCTTTGGATAAATTACCATCTCTGTCTTACCTTTTAGCCTGTTGTTATAATGAACTTTGGCTGTCACTTATTATAGGCTCATTTCATTTCTCCTTAAGGAAGTCCTTTCTCTCAGCTTTTGTATATATTTAAGGGAGGGGGTACCTTCCTGAAGATGCGTGTCCAGTTGCTTTGGAGCTATGGGCTGCCTGAAATCACATTTCCTCATGTATTCAGAGGCAGTGACTCTTCATTTCTGAAACCTGACATACTGAGTACAGCTGCCTAGCTAATAGTTAAGGAACAAATTATAAAGCATCCCAAGTGCAGTTGCCCTACTGAACTTTTCCTTGTCCAGCTTATATGGCATTTAATTAAATAATGCTTCATTGCACACCATTAAAAAATTATCAGGAAGACTTTCTTGTAATAAATATCTCCTTCTAAAAGGGAGTATAAAATCTAGTCCCTGACCAACATAAAACCCTTCGATGTATGCCTCTGGCATTGGTATTCACTGCCTGGTTCACATAGTTACATCTATCTAATATCTCAAGGATTCCTAAAGCCCCCATCACAGTGGTATCAAAGGATCCATAATTTGCAAAATAAACTTTGTATGCAATAAAACTATATGAATCATGTCATCTGCAACAAATTTACTGGGAATCTGTATTCCAGAGCTACTAAAAATTTACCTACTTCACACCTCACTTCTTTTTTGGTCATTTATTTTTACTTGCAGTTGACTGAGGTTTCATGACTTCATTTTCTCTCAAGTTTCTGCTTCATCACACCATGTATGGAAGAGGGAAAACACCAGCTCAAAGTTTTTCCTTAAAGCATTTTTAGGTAATTGGGGAGGAGTGAGAGGAGAAAATTAAACAAAGCCACAGGAGACGATTTATCGAGAAGCACAAGAAACGTCTGCTTTAAACTTGAATCAAAGGTTTCAATCCCAAAACAGTGATTTCCATAAAGCTCCGTGTTTAAAACTATCCAAATAATTAAACTGTCCTAAATGTGCATGCTTCTAGAGCTAAAGGAAAAAGTGCAAGGGGTCGTAGCTTACTTATTACCTCTAAACTCTTATCAAAAGGTATCAGCAAAGTGCTCCTACACAAAGCAGGAGGTAACGACATGAATCATAAGTATACCGATGATAATTCCTTGACCAATTTTTCTAACACCTGTAAAATTCTCAAATAGCTTATCTTATTTCTCATGCTCGGTTGTTTAAAAAAGTTTAAATGTAAGCTTTACTGATTGCACTGATAGTTATCACAAATTTCCGTGGGATAATCACAGAATAAAGCCCTGTGTAAATGGACTGTAATTGTAAATTGTCGGTAATAACGTAATGCTGGCATTGGTTAATTATGGGCTATATTTGATCCATATGTAACACTTTAGTTGCTTCAATTTGAATCAGTAATAGCCCAAACTGATTTTAGATGGGAATGATCTCTATTCCAGCAACAATAAATCATAATGAGGGATGTTGGACTTCATTCTTTCAAAGCTTACAACAGGCCGAGTATTTCAACTTTACACAAAGTTAGAAATCCAGGGATTGGTCTTTTTTGGGGGGGCACGGGAGTTGGTTTCTATATTATAGATGCACTTCCCTTGGTTGATGCAAAAAGATTACTTCAGAGAAAAGTACTTCCATAGTTTTTTGTGCCTCTATTTTGGTTACGGAAGGCAGAAGACTGCTCCTAGCTGTCCCAGAGCAAGCAGCAGGGGCTCCCGCCCACAGACCCATCTGAGCACAACGAGGCATGCAGTCGGGCTTGAGTATAAATGAAAAGCCGTGCTGCACTGCCAATCATTTTGTAGGGTAAACTCTATGAAACAAGTAAAACTGCATTTCTAGGCAGCCGCAGATGTTGCTTTTTTTTTCTTAAAAAAAAAAAAAGGTACAACCCAAGCAGTCAGTAATATCAAAATTTTGAGATAAATTCTAAAATTTAAGAGGTGAAATACTGATTCAGCTGAAGGCAATTTAAAAAACACAACTACATATCTTTGGGCCTCTTTAAAAAAAAAAAAAAAAGAAAAAAACCAAAACCAAAACAACCAAACACCACACCACAACTTATCATTACTATTAACATGTGGCTCCCTTCTTTCCTTGCATGCCAAGGTGTCATTATCCAGAGCCTCATTTTCTCAGATTTGCCAAAAGAGCTTTCCCGGAGCAAGGACTCTAAGAGGCCCGGCCATGCCACCCCACCAGTCTAGACAGAGGTTATTCCTCTTTCTACTAGACATATTGATCACTGGGTCCAAACCATTAAAAACTCTCATGTTAGTTACATTTGTTCAATTTTCAGAATCTGACTCTTTCCTGACGTCACAGTTGATGCTGTCTGAAGCTGGGATCAGTAGAAGACTTTCTAGTCCAGAGAGTAGCCCTCAAGCTTTTAAATAAATCATTATAGAATCACTGCAGAGTCAAATGCAACCAAAATAGTGCCACAAAGCAGAGCAGGAGTCATGCCTGCTGTGAGCCGCACTCTTAGCTGGTACGGGACAGGGTAGTATTGGGCATGAGCGTAGAAGCAGCGTTGCATTTGTCCCTCTACGTTTCACCAAGGTGATGGTGCTGGAGGTTACCAGACAGGAATACAAGGCAATTAGCAAACTGACAAAAGGTATTTTCAGCATTTTGATGCAAAATGTAATGACATCTGTGCAATAAGAGCTGTCACATGATGTTTTACATCATGTCACGATGATGTCACAAAACATACTGTAGCCTTTCAGATGATGTGCTACATCCTCTTACACCACTAGGTCACAAGTGATTTAAACAACGACTGTTCATTTTGAATTAGTGTAAATGTTTGCAAAGACACATGAAAATAAAAACAAGAGTGTAGTAAGAATAACATTAGTCATGGCCATATTATGGCTATCAAAAATAATTACTGAAAGCGATACGTGACACCTGAGTAGTGACTTCAGGAGAAGTTACAGGTTAGCATTTCAGTTGTGGCAGGCTACCAAGAAATGCCTGGCAGGCATGTTATCTTTTTAAAGAGTCAAAACTTCAAAGGTATAACGCAGCAAATAAAACACAGGTGCCCTACAACAACCACTGAAAGGCAAGTGATGCTGAGCACACCTCAGTGCCAGACAGCTGGAGCCAGACCAAGCATGTTGCTGTCGTTCCCAGCAGCGCTCTCTTTGGAAAAGAATACCTCCAGGAATGTATATTGAAGCACTGGAAATGCTAATTTGCTGGCACAATTTCTCTCAAGATATCTCCTGCTAGTGGGGAAAAAAAAACCAAACAAAACCAAAACGCACACAAGATGATAGAGATGTGTGTGTTTCTTTTCATTTAAGCCCCAAATAGGTATTTTGGGGGGGGGTGTGTTTGTTTGTTGGTTTTTTTTATTGATTTATTTTGTAGACCAAAAGTGGCATTCCAGGTTACTCAAAGTAATCACTTACAGGAGCCACCCTGCACACATGAAAGTATATCATGCGGTCATTACCTTCCTTGGTGCGTACTTGAGAAGTTGTTAAAACAAATTGCAACTGGTCTGCAAAACAGACATAGAATAATTTTTTTATTCTTTCTTCCTCATGCTGAAATAGCTAAGACTAATAATAATCTGGTTTCATTTGCAAAATGTATATCCTTAGGCTGATCATATGATTCCTAGTGATTGCAAAATAGAGATAAAAAAAAAGAAGTATTTTAGTCGCCTGGATTATGGAAAAAAAAACCAAAAAATCAAGATGTTACTTAACATCTGTAGCCGGAATTAAATAACTTAGGTACACAGTGTATCAGGGGAGAACACAACTGCTCCTTAACTTGCCTGAACCTTGCTGCCAAAAGTTAGTTGAGTTTGTCATTGGAAAGTTTACAGCGGCACCGAGCAAGGGGGAATTTCTCGCAGCCCTCGTGCAGAGAAGAGGTGGCCAGTGAACCGCAGTCCTGTGGTTTGGGGACCGAACAGCACGCGTTTGGGCCCATCTTCAGTCCTCGTTTACTGACTCTGAGTCCACAACAGATGTTCGCGCTCTTTAGAACAAGGAGGGTGGAAAACACTGCTTGGTTATGGAAAGACAATTACATCAGAAAAAGCCCAAATTAAGTTATGCCTCTGAGTTACAGGTGCTCTCCGGAAAGGAAAAGTGACTTTCTGCTCCGGCACAATGTGCTGGGCATCGCTGATGAAGAGCAATAACACGCAAAGAGGTCAGGGAGCCGGAGGCACCCCCCACGCTGCTCGTCCCAGCCAGCACCCAGGCAAAGCCTCCGCACTGCTGGGCATGCCTCAAGCGGCCTCCAGAAAACAAAAATAACCCTTTTTTTTCTTTTTTCCCCCCAGAAGACCATTCTTCAAAGTCTCCCCTTCACATTTTTCCACCGCAGTTTTACTAACGCTAAACAAAACCAACCACAATGTCATTCACAACACCGTGCTCAGCATGAATCATTCACTGCCTTCTTGCTGCTGTGATGTAAATACAGTGGTTTCTGATGCGGCCCTTGCTCTCTACTTTGTTATTTTGGGATTTTTTTTTTCCATCAGCTGGTGTGCGATGATCAGTAATAGGCCCAAAAGGCCAAATTGTCCAGTCTGCTTTCACTGGCAAATGAATTGGTTCTGCTGGCCTTCTAAAATCCAGTACAGGAAGGTGAATATTTTCATTTCAGGTACTATGGACTCTTTTTCAGTAACTCCAGTTACTGCAAAGTTAAATAACAAACTAAGCTGACAAAACTATTAAGTGGCTCTTTCAAGGTGAAAAATGGATCTCACAATTAAGAATCAATTTGATGCAATCCCACACTTCCATAAAACAAAAATCCTTTATTTTCTAATAATTATTCATTGAGCACCTCCTGCATTGACCACACACTTAATGTTGTCCACTATGCTTAATCATTTATTCAAAGAAAATTTCTCTCACTGAGAAGGAACCACTGTCAGTTTTAATGACATGAGGTTTGTTTCTGCAGAGTTTGAACTGTGGATGGTTTGGTAATGGCAAAGTCAAGGTTGCAGATCCTGGGATGCCCCAATTTTAACTAGTTAACTGATATTAAGATGTTAGTAGACAGAGTCTTTTTCAATCGCATTTAACAAATCAAAAGCATTTTATTTTAGGTATCACAGAGGGAGAAAAATGAGTAAAAAGGTTCTGCTTGTAACACTGGCATCAGCTGCAGTCAGTGAGGTTGTCCAGGACAGCACAGATTTCACCATTACCCTTTGCTTGTGATGCTTGTTTGGGTTTGTTTTTTTTTTTTTTAAAAAGAACAGGAAATGGAAAAGGAAATAAAAAGCTTTCCCATGCTATCTTAGAGGCAGAGAAAGGAGAACTGACCTGAAATGGTGCATCTGTGGGGCTAACAGTGCTCCTCTGCTCGGTTGCAGGGCTGCTCTGCTGTAACAGCAAGAGCTCCAGGTACAGGGACCGAGGACCGGAGTTGTCCAACTGTTAAATAACTGTCTCCTCCTATTTCTGCTGAAAATACACGTACCGCTTTGCTGAGCGGTTTGCCGCCAAATGGCTTGCCCTTTCCTTAGGAAAGGCGTGGTATAACCGGAGACTGAGTGCCACCGGCTGCACGAGAGCACCGTACCTTCGTCACCGAGTGAAAGCAAATTGGGGGCAGCACCTCACGTCCTGCCTGTACATCTCAGACATATGAAGGGGCGTCACCACAGGCCACGTAGCTGATACTTACAGGAGTAGAGGTTTATATAATGCTCCAGAATATCTGCTAGAGGAAATAAGTACCCCTAATATAATTGCACTGTAGGACCATTTTGAGATGAGTGGGGTTATAATGCATGTGCAAAATCAATTTTTGTATCTTGATTTAAAAGTCGAGCCCCAAAGCAATTTTTGTTACCTTCAAATTTTTATTTATGAAGTCTCTCCAACAGTTAAGAAAGCCCTTGGAATACACTTTTGTAAACCTGTCTTTTGTGTTTGTCTCTGCAAAAGACAAGTTAGCACTGAACGTTGCCCTTGCCTGCGAACTGCACTTCTGGGGAGAAAATTCGGTCCCTTCCATTTGAGAAATGAAATTTAAGTGCCTAGGCCACAAAGCAGCAATAAGACTGTTGGCAGTTTGAAAGACCAAATTAAAAACAACAAAAAAAAGCAAACAGCTGAGACTCCGAGTCTAAAAATTATCTACGACACATGCATAGTAAAATGTTTTTACAAATTCTCCAAAGGATTTTTAATTATTACAGATTGTATTAATTAGGTAATTATGCAATAGATTGTTTTGGAACCATTCCCATCTATTATGTATGCAAGATTATGTATACATTTGTTTTAAAAAAAACTGTCCAGCTTTGTAAACCTCCGCTCCAGTCTGACAGTCAGAGGGGTGACAAGGGTGCAATAAAGCACAATTTTTGCCGTGCCGTACACCTTCTTGGAAGCAGAATAACAAGCACACTAAAGGAACAGTGGCACAATTTTTTTTTTTTTTTTAAAAAAGCTACAAAATATTATCTTTATTTAAGCCATAACGAGCAACATACAGGGCATCTCCTGAGGATTAATGACCATCTGGGAGGAGGTGATGGCTCAAAGCTTAGCTCAGGGCCATTAACTCCAACTCATCATTAAAAGGTGCTTATAGGGGTTTTATACCTTTGTAACGCTACACAGATAAGAAAAGCTCCTGAGCAGTTAAACACCCATCTAGCTGTTTCAAGTAACAATACATACTTATCACCACACTTTGGACTCCATTTGGAATCCATTGGCTGGGACCAGGAAAACTTTCATGGAGGATAAAAAGAGAATTTGGCAACACTTCCCCCCCCCCCCCCCCCCCCCCGCCCTTTGCAATTTCTAGTTCAGCTCAATGACAAAACTTATAACAACCTTGAGAACAACCTAAGTAGTCATAATTTTTAATGGGTTTCTGCAGCTTTTATTTAGTCCGGAAAAGACAAAAGCGTGCTCAGAAAGGTCACCTCCTCTTCTTGCCCTTGCAAAAGCCACGGAGGTAAGAATTGCTACCTGCGCTAGTGAAACGCAGGCACAGAGCCTTCCCACGGAAGGAAGGGGATGAACGTGCACCGGCACTACTGTCTGATTTAAAGGTCTTTCCCTTCCCTGGTGATAAGCCCACATCCCAAAGTTTATATAAAATGATAGCAGGACTTCTCAGCCCTCACTGTGGTAGGCTGAAGAAGCTAAAAACTTTTGTATATGCTTCATTCCCTTTCTCTACCTCTGTCCTCATCTGAATTCATTTTTCTAGACCAAATCACAGTTCAGAAAGTTATCTTCTACCAAGTAAAAGAAACCCAAGTAAAAACAAAAAAACCCAAAAATACCCCAACACCCACCCCCACCCCCACAAACTGGAAGAAAATATCTAGCAAGAGATAAAAAAGTAAAGAAAAAAAAAGCAGTAATATTCACCAGGAAAAGATCTAGTGAATATTTCTCTACTCCTTTCCACATCCCATTTGCCATAAAGAGGTATGCTGGGACAGCACATTGCAGCCTCCTTGCGCTGGAGGATATAAGGTAGCAGTCCCACATCCCTACCCCAAGTATAAAAGCAGTTTGCAACTGACTTTAAATCAACAGCGATTAAGAGCAAGAGGAGACTCCGGCCATGCCTCGCGGGCAGCGTGCCTGGGAGAGACCTGCAGGGACCACGGGTCTGCTGGTGGGAAGGTGGTGGCCAGGAGGGCTGCAGAGCGCCTGGAAACCCTGCGGGGAGGGTCGGATGGATACCGAAACCTAATATGAACTGAAAGCACTAATTGAGCCCGGAGAAGAGAGCTGGAGGGTTTTGTATGACATTTGGAGGGGCGAGGGGGGAATAAAAAAAGACAGAAAAAGCAGCTAGTTTTGGAACATTTTGTAGACTTAAAAAAAAAATAAATGTGTGGTTGAAGACAGCCCACAAATTACACTAGTCCTGTAAGATTCCAGTCCTCACCATAATACTCTCCTTCAACCCAGCCATCCGGTCATAGAGTCTCTACACCACCTCCGTGCTTCTACCCAAGAATACTTACTGATCTCAGATCGGTCTCTTTAACCCCATTAACACTGCTTTAACCCATGTTCATCCCCTGCACCATCCAAACTTGACATCCCCTTGGACTGAGGAACCATGTTAACCACGTGTACAGTATCAGTTCATGCCTCCAGTACTGGAACTTGCTTGCCAAGTTTTCAAATGCACTAAATCCTTAAATACATAAAATAATAGTAAAAAAATAAAACCCATCCTCACCTTAGAGTTCTAGCCAGCACTTTACAGTTTCACTCATTTTCTGATACATTGTTCATGAAAGTGGAATTCTGGTCTTCCCCCCCTGCTCCTTTTGGCATGTTTAAACATTTTAAATTGTTCCTCCAGTAGCCCACTAAATGATTTTGTTCTACTTCACCCACATTGCTTCATTTCTTGTATCACTGCTTGTCCTTTGATTACAATTGCAAATGGAAAATGTTTGAAAGTTGGTTTTGTTCTGAGAGCAGCTAGAAGCAAAGTGAATTAGTAGATTAGCCTATTTGGCAAGTGAGACCTTAGCTCAGAGGGTACTGTAATAAATTTAATGTTCACATACTAAAGCTCCAAGTCCATATTGCACAATCATCACCTATTACAGCGTCTAATTTAAAGATAGTTGCGGCCTTTGCCCAAAATTTGCAACACCTAAATGAACGGGGCTATTCTAGTTAATCAAAACATTTTCTCAGCCCAGCTCTCATGAAACAAATTGGCTGTTACCCTACTGCAGGAATAGGGGACATATTTGAAATCAAAGCAGGGAGAAGAGCCACGGAGGTTATTTTGTCCACGTGTCATGTTTTGAAAGTGCTTTTGAGCATCTTCAGAGCTGGTAGCGGCATTCCCACTGCCCACAGCAGAGCAGAGCTAACATGGTGTTGGAGGCTTCTCTCCCTCCTCAATCCCCCTTTTTCTTTCAGCTACCCTGAAATTCAGATTAAATGACAGTGCCAGAATAGGCTGCTTTTTCTGCTGCTAGTAACACAGATTCCCTAAAGTGTTTCGACAGTCTACAGCACGTACTCGTGGGTAACCCGAGCCAGAAGCCTGGTGACAACTCGCTGGCACCGGCGCGCTGACGTGCAGACCGATGGTCCATCTGGAGCACCGGGCAGATGAGCCCTTGGTGGGGCCATGAAGTGGTGAGCTGCCCTCCTCAAGCAGAGCTGTGAAATCCTGCACAGGTAGCAGAGAGCAGGTCTCGTGCCTACCAACAAATGCCGATCCCAAGCGCCTATTAGAGGGGGGAAGCGGTTCGTTAACACATCTTCTTCTCAACCAGATGGGCTCGAGTCTGCAAAACAAACACGAACCATACGCGGGCACTTGGCAGAGCTTGTAGCATGACACCAGTTTGTGCGTGACGCCATTATCATCCTTACTCTACACAACGCATCTGGAGCGCTTTAAGAGATGCCATACTTGTGTTACCTACCCCTTGCACACCATGCCCAAAGCAAAGAGATGATGGTTTTGACCTCAGCAACAGCCACCACCTTATGCACAAGTGATGGGCAGTTGATTATGACCGTAGCCCCAGGATGAGACTTTGGTGCAGCATGGGAGGTTCAGCTCCGGTCAGGAACTAGTCCTGTTCTTTTCCTTTTGTGGAGCAGCAGTTTCTAGGCCTGAAAAACTCAGAGGAAGCAAGGAGTTTCCACTATATACGGAATGAAGATATGGGCAATGAGCTAATCATAGGCACCTTGTCTCTCCACGAGGCATTGGTGCCCCCAAGCTCACAGAAAGCTCAAGGCTGGTGCCTGACATTACAGGGCTTCATCCAGCACCAGACCCACTGTCTTGATACGGGAGCAGCACATCTGTCATCTCTTACCTATACATAAAACGATGGCTCCTGCCAAGTTCCTGCAACCCTTCCTTTGAAATGCATCCATGAGCCTGGTTATAGAGTGTTTAAAAACATGGCGTATCACCATAAACCTACCAACGTGCTGCTCGTGTAGCATGTTTTATCAGTGGATCAAAACATTTTAGAATTGAAGACACAAAGTACAACTTCTCCAATCCAGCATGGAAAGAAACATACCCAGAAGAGGACAATATGTTCTTGATCACCTGCAAGGGCAGTGTCAGAGGTAGGAGCATCATGTCCTAGATCATAAGACATGTTGCTCCACACAAAGTATGTTCCAGACACAACATGCAGCCTTCTCTTTCCTACCCTGTAGAAACCAAGGTAAACGAACAGTATACTTCCTCCAGTCTCAGTGGCAGGGTCTCTTTTGCAGACCACAGTGCAGGAGGGGAGCCTGGTTTTCTACAGACACAGATATCACATCTGCATCTATGGGAATTTAAAACACCTTAAGAGACCCACGCTGCACTTACACCAATATTGCAGACCAGTAGTGGTGTCTTCACACCACTTCCCTTCTCTAGAGCTCTTGTGTTAAGCTTAGATCCCATTTCCACGTGAGCCTCAAACATGAATATCTCCATTGAAGGATGGGTTAAAGTGGGAGAAAAAAAAAATAAAATACCAGCTTTCCAGCCATCGCATAGGCATTTTATAGCTAAAATGCACCAGCAGTATGTATGCACAGAGGCAAAAAGTCTGTCTTGACTTATTTTCACCGTTACAGAACTGAAATAAAGCTGTTATAGAAAGATCTAAAGCACCCAGAGTTTTTGCTCTACGACAAGATATGAAAAGTTATCAAGTATTTGGGCATAATCAGTGGCGCGTTGGATAATTAATTACCAGGCAGCTTAGTCCTTAAAACATATATGCTGCATAAATACCTGGGGGTGCTCATAACCTTCAAGAACTGTTACAAGCGGCCATAAATGACAAGTGCAGAAGGACGACATGTGCCTTTACTATGTGCAGTGACTGTTTTCTGAAAGCTCCAAGAGTGATACCAGATTTAGGAGCAATACGAGAGTGCAGATACATGAATGTTAAGCACCAGCAGCAATGAAAAAATTGGTGGTTCTTTTACCTACCACCCAAGAGCAGGTGCATTTTAGCAGAAAACTCGCATGTAAAAAAGTCAGACTTTCTAGAGCACTCATATTTCTCTCTAATACCTTAATATTTTTCAGTAATAAATAACTGGGGCCGTACATGCACCATTAACAAACCTTTGGAATCATAAAAAGGAAGAATAAAGTTAACCTAGTATGGCTAATTAAAATTAGTTTGTTGGGAGTTTAATCAATTAGCACAGAGTTTTCAAGGCAATATTGCTGCTATTCACGCTCAGTGGAAGCACTTTCAGGCAGCCCTTTATTGCAACATCTATGTTCAGATGACCTTTACTTCATAAAGCACTGAGCTAAACATTTTATACACAGGGCAAAATCTGTTTATTGAAGGATGCCAGGGGACTGTCTTTAGGAATGTGATTTGGCCTCACTTGGGTAATTTACCAAAGACAGAAGAAAGTTGCAAACCTATTTGTAGCCTTCCTTTGAAAGCCATGCCATTTCTTTGTAATACTCCCTCATCTCAAGATTTGCGCTGTGGTTCTGCAAATAAACCTCCTCCCAGACAGATGCTATAGTGATTGTCCTGGTAAACCAAAAAACACAAAACACAGGACAAACAAACAAACAAACATCCTTCCACACAGCAGATGCTTTCTCAATTACTTAATTTGACTTTTGTGTAATTCAGACATGATTTCAGGGAATAATATTTTCCAGACAGAACTTATTTATTAAGCAGTTTGTGGTCAGGCAGCAATTAACCAAAATGGGCAGCACATCTTTGAGAGGCATCATTTTCCCCATTCAGAGAGGAGCAGAGATAAGGGCGTTAACACCACCACCGGGTCCCTAATTCAGAGGTCGGTGTCCTCTGCGAGGATCCACCCTAGCGCTTGTGAAAGCCCGACTGTTGAAATGGCACCTGACATTTCACCCTGAACTCCCGTAGCATCTGTTGATTCACTGCCTGCACGGAGGAACAAGCACATTTACAGCTCACAACAGTACCCTGCCTGGGTGAGGGATGTAAAACAGATTTCTGGGCTCATTGTGGAAATCCCAGCTTTTTTTTTTTTTTTTTTCCTCTTATTTGCAGTCCAGTTACTAACTTGGCTTCTCTGCAGTGAATGGGATGAGCAAATCCAAAAGGGTATTTAACTCAGGAAGAAAGAAATACTTAAGTACAAAGATAAATAGCGTGAGCTCATCCTATTGTATTGCTCGTTCTTTACTGTATTTTCCAGTTAGATTTCTGTGGCCATTTCAGCTCGTCGCACAGCACAATCCCCAAAGCCTGAACCCGGACAAAGTTCTCCTATACGAGATCGAGGAATAGCTCGCGAACTGGGAAAACCAGAGCTTCAGCCATACCATGGTACAGCCCTGATCTCAGAAGCTAACTGAGGTCAGGCTCTGCTGTGCTCAAGCAATAGGCTTTTGAGGAAAAGCCTTTTGGCCGGGTAGGACGCGTGCAGTTTGGCAAGGCTCCCCGCGCCCGCCGAGCTGATACCCTGGCAGGGTGCTGGCTGTCCGGCGACATCTTTTGGCAGAGCTGTAAAATGAAGTTGCTGCTGGGCATTATGATGCCTAAAAAAAAAAAAAAATCCACGGTGCATTTTCCGTGATCCCACGGGGACGCGGATTTTCCCACAGAACCTGCACGCAAGGTTGCATTCTTTTCCTGGCAACCACTTTTTCTAAGCTAAGGTGAAGAGGGAACCACAGCTAAATCAAAAAAATTGTGTAAAAGTCTTGTCACCAAGTTACACGCAGGTCTGGATTTCCTTTCAGAAAACCAGGATCTAGTTATAACTCCCTTCATAATCTTTCCTATATTAAACTGTTACTGAGCGTTGAAGCTGACTTTAATCTTTAAAATAATACCAAAATATAGATAATTTCTAGAGGTAAAAAGAGTTTCTACTGAAATACAAGTATTCTTCCAAACCACATGGGATTTATTTTGCTCTTTGACAAAGAGGTGTTCAACCCAACTGTGGTTAATCTGAGCCGCTTAAATTACTTGCGGTGCACGCTCCCTGCAAATTCTGCATCTTCTCTTAAAAATTTCTTGCTTACCAATCATTTGGAAATTCAAGTCTAACTATAGTTTTCTGATGATCAAGATGACAGTCATATTTGCTGACTCCTGTAAACAACACATTCCTGTAATCAACTAATATATACAATTTCAGGAATGGAAAACTATATGAAATACTATTAAAAGGCTACATATATTAATATATATATGTATACCTCAGAGTAGAGTAAAATTCTCTGTATACACAAAAATGGCAACAAAAAGTGGAACCTTTCTTAATGCAATGAATAATTTCTTGACAGCTCCTTTAAGTTTAAAGGCTTGAAGGTAACAAAACTTGTATTAATACTTGCCTATAATGATAAATAGACCTATTCTTTAAGTCATAAAAGTGAAAGCACAAGCAATACCCTGGAAAACAGTCTTTAAAAAAAATATACAGTTGTGATTATTCCTAGAAAGTAAACCAGACTTTTATAAATTCTCAGCTAAAATGTTGCCAAACCGAATTGTATCAGTTTCTCTCATCCACATTTCTCATTTCCCTTCCTTTCCTCTCTTTTTTTTATTGAGACCATGAAATTAGGAGTGTTTATTCAGACTCACACACTCAAAAAGGCGAGGGCTGGGAAGAGAAATCTTCTTTTATTTATCAAATTCAGTAGGATCAGATAGAAGATGTTCCCAGAATCCACTGTGAGATAAAAATCATTAAGTTATGTTTCATGTAAAGTCCTATCTGGCCTTTGAAGTTTTAGATTGGTGGGAAAGGACAAAAGCATGTCTGCAGCTTTTCCATAAGCTGTGAGACAGCTCATTTTTGGGAGACTAAGGAACCTACATTTTTAAAAAATGACCCAAGTTACACACACACACGTGTATATGCATGTGTATATATAAAGTATCATGAGTTATTTTGGTGATTTTGGACCAACATCACATAAATAAAATTTAAATGCACAAAAGTCAATATTTTCCTTTTTTACTTTGCAGCCTTTCCCGTCAATTACACTATAATAATGAGGAATTTGGGGGTTTGTTATTACAACTCTACAACTTCAATTACTTTCATTCCAAAGACATTTTCAAGCCAAAAAGAATTAAATAAAAAGAAGCAATTTCTTACAAGGTGCTGAAGTTGGTCCCTGTCCTGAAGCAGGTCCTCATACTCCTGGCCCCATGGAAGTTAATTCCACTGCCAAGTGTCCAGTTTTTTATTCCAATGAGAACTAAAAACACTCCGGATTGAGACACACAAGCAGAAATTCAGCTCCAGATGAAGACACGAATATTTTGATGTCTCACTCTTCACTAGGTGCATGCATGTCCACCATGGTCAAAGCTGAGTGAGTCAATGGAGTTCAAGCAGTGCAAAAAGCAATTCAGAAGGCCAGATGCAGGTGGCTTGTCAGTGTGAAATGCTTTCTCGACTCCATTTATTATTGGTGAGGCACTGGAACAGGTTGCCCAGAGAGGTTGTGGAGGCCCCATCCCTGGAGGTGTTCGAGGCCAGGTTGGATGGGGCTTTGGGCAACCTGGGCTAGTGGAGGGTGTCCCTGCCCATGGCAGGGGGGTTGGAACTGGACGAGCTGTGAGGTCCCTTCCAACCCAAACCATTCTATGATTCTACGATTACACTGACTAGATCGCAATGTCATAGAAGGCTCTTACACACCTAAATCATATGAGGTATCCTGGTCTGGAGCAGAATCCAGATACTAGTTTGCTAGAAAGTCCCAACTACAACACTTAGATTTAAGGGTGGGGGGGGAAAGCTATAGAAACAGAGGATGCAGGTTTTCAGTTGAAAAACAAGTATAAGAAATCCTGCACTGAAATTATTTTAGAATTATCTTAAGTCAACAATCCTAACGATGTAACAGTCACTCAATTTCTTCCAACAGCTTGTTGTTGACTGAACACTGCTTGCATGAATTTCCATAACTCTTCAATAAGACCCTAAGACCAGCATTTTCTGAACTGATAACGTGGACTCAGACTCTTAACTACATATGTAAGCACCAAAGTAAAGACAAGGCAGTTTTAAAACTTACTGGGCACCTGCCATGGACCATAATGAGGTCTGCTATGTGTGGGTATTTCCATAGGCAGGTCCCATCTGGTCTTCCAGGTTTCTCCTGACTAATACCACTAGCTGTCTTCCAGAGGAAAAGCTTCTCAGGTCCATGAGCAGAAAGAAGGCTCCATCCTGTCTTTTTCATAGATTATTTCAGCCCATGAGTTTAAGAGTTGTTTATAAAAGGTTTATTTAAGGTCTTCCCCATGTTTCTGCTCTTCACTGTTTGGAGATGCTCACAGTCTGTCCCCTGCTCCTAAGTTTTTCTTTAAGGTGTTTTGTTTTCACCTAGTTAACATACTTTCCAGCTCATTATGTTTTCAGGCCTGTTCTCTGTCTCAAGGAGTTTAAGACATCTGAACCCCTTGGGAAACACATCCTTCATGTTTGAAGCTCTCCAGGTGTTAATTTTATCTGAGATAATAAATACAGGCTTTCAGCTGAAAAAAACATAGAGGAAGATCTAGATTTTTGTCCATTCTTTACCATGCCTAGCCATATCAGCCAGGGATTACTTTTACCCATAGAATTCAAAAGAGTTAAACTCAAGTAACTAAAAACTGCTAATCAAGTTTTTCCACCTCTTCTGTCCTTCCTTCAGCATCAATTTTAGTATGATGAAGTGAACAAAGGCCTAATTTTAAGGAGCGTTAAACAGAAACGGCATTGACATTTAAGAATATTTCAGTTACCACTTTGACATCTAAATAAGTAGCGAGATTTGCAGACGTGCTTAGAGCAATAGGAGCAGCAGAAGGCTGACAACATTTGGAAAGCCATTCCCGAAACTCATAAAAATTAGCAAGACTAATTATAAGCAACTTCACTAAGCCTGACGTTTAAACGTTTCAATTGACATTAAGGGTGAGCAAGGATTTGGAATTTCTCAGGAGCACCCAAAAAACTAACTCCTCATCTAAAATCCATCCACTTATTCTAGCTCCTAAGCCATTTTTCAACTCATGCAGTTAGGAGTCTGCCTTTTATGGTGGTCACGGACATTCCCACCACGGTGCTCAAGATCACCATCTCTTCACTGATTAAAAGGTTGACATGAGGGCTACTGCTCTGCTTCAAAATATGCCTGAAGGCTGCTGCAAAGGAGATGTCCAAAGTGAACTGCAGCAAGAAGTTGTGGACAGCAGCTACTTACAAAGAGTCAATGAGACTTTGGCGCTGTGGGTACTTTCACAATTTTTGAGAACCGTAAGCATTATCCAGAGAATCTGCATGGTCTTACACTTGTCACAATTATACTGGGGTCTCACCATCTTTATACACATATTTCCATGACCGCAGTAATGCATTTAACTTTCATCAGAAACATGCCAAAAAGCTGATTCCCCGCAATTTTCCTTGCGTATTTCTGTTCTTTCTCTATTTTTATGTTTAAAAGCGTGCCACTTTAGTCCAATTTATGAAGAAATCTGCTTGGGAGTCAGTGCTCCAGTTTATTGCTCAGTTTTATTGATTTTGTACCCAAAAACCCACAACCTTCAGTAACTGGAAAGTAGATGAATGAACAAACTAAAAAAAAAAAAAATCCAAAAACTCCAGGATGAATAAATGGTAACACACTCGCAATTCACCGCATCAGTCTGACCTGAACATCCTGAGGGAGAATCATTTTGTTAAGAATGAGTACGGCATGTTTGGGAAACGGTGCATTGTCAATATAATCTTTAAAATTACAGTCATATGATCAGTACATCTGGAAAATAACAGTCAAGTGATTAGTCTGAACTTTGTCTGGATCAGGCAATTTTTACACGGCTCTGTCAAATGTCAGACCTCCTTCTCCCTCACCAATTTCAGAAATGTTGCACCATGATTTCAAGCAGTGAATCATCCTTCCCTGTGCCAACCATCTGTTTCGTCTGCCCCCTCAGTGTCTGAAATTAGATGACGGAGGGCAGGGCAGGCTTTCTAGAGTGGCCATTACTGTTAGTGGAGGAGGGGCTCTGGCGACAGATTTTCCATCTGAAATCATGGACTGTTAAAACTGGCAAGGACTAGAGAGGAGTGAGTAGAAAAATAATGCAAGGAAGAAGAATTAATAAAGAAACAGGGAGAAAAAAATAGAAGGGAGCAAGGGGCTGGGAAAAGGAAATGGTGGGGGGAAGTAGAGGGGATGTGATGATACAAAGGAAGAAAAGAAAGACATTTTAGAAAGAGAAGAAAGAAAAACTCCACAAATTCCCCTGCACCTTTTCTGTTGCATTATTTATTTGTTCTTTTAAGTGAAGACCAGTGATAAAAAAAAGTCTTGCAGCACCCAGTAAGAATTTCAGCAGTCCTGGTAGAGGTAACAGGAGAACCAGGGGAAAAAATTGTGAGCAACATAAAAGAATAGGAAAATTCAAGAGTTAACGCTTTAACTCTGGGACTGGCTACTTCCAGAAGGGAATCTGCAGAAGAGCAGGGATTAAGAAGAGTAATTCCGGACCCTGGGGAGGTCATGCATATGCAAACAACAAAGTGGTGGAGAAGGGTGTGTTATCTTCCACCTAATGCACACCTGAAGGACTCTTGCAGACACTTCATTTCACTGGCCATGGCCTACAAATTAGATTTTCACCCCAACACGGTTCTGAGAACCCTTACAGCAATGGGTCTAGACTTGCATTTGGTAGTCCATGCCCCATCCCCAAGAATATTTGGATGGGGAGAGTAGAAGATTATGTTATGGCTTCCTCCCTGTCTTTTTTGACAATAATAAAATCTCAAATTTTGGAAAAATTAAGAACAACAATGCAAAAAAGGAATGAGGCACAAACCAAACAAACTCCATCTTTGCTTTCTGTTTTTTTAAGTCAGATGGAATGTTGTCCTACATCACCCCATGTGTATTGTAATACTTAGCACAACATGGAGGCAACTATCTCTGGTCTATCTTTCATCGAGCATACAATGTCCCTTTGCATGAATAAGGGGTGATGAATTGCATACAAATGAACAGATCAATGAATTGGTCCACTGCTTCAGTAATGAAAGAAAAATATTGCTAGAGAAGTGTTATTTTTTAATAGTTATCAAAAATACAACATGAATCTTAGTTTATACAAGTAAAAGCTCTTCTCTGAGTACTGGTTTTCTGAAGTAGACTAGTTGTAAAATCTTACTTGCCACTATTCAGAAATAACTAATTAACTGCTGTAAACGTAAATTATACTGACTGCTTGATCTGTGGTTAGACAGATTATTTGACATTCATCTAATACATGATTGAAGTGATTATTATTATTATTATTAGGAAGCAGTCACTGAATTGTATTGCTTGGCTAGCATAGGAGTATAGTTTTGCTGAATTTGGCCAAATATAAATGTCACTGACTTTGTCAGAAGTTTAAGAGTTTGGTATTGCATGCAGGTCAGTGATCTTTCTGTAACATTGCTGCTACTGAACAACGTATAGGTTTATACGTATATATTTATAAACCTATACATAGTGTCTCATAGCATCAAAATGTTTGCTAATACATGTATTTTGTCAGATAAAAAACCATCCAATTTGCATAATATTCATAGCTTTCTAGAATGGCTATTATTAAAAGCCTATTTTAAAATGTTTATTTCCATGACAGAATTTTATATTTTTTAAAAATAATATTTGTATACTATATTAAAAAAAAGCTTTAAGAAAAAAACAACAAAACACACCAGCTTATCTGGGATAAGTGAAACAATGAGTTAATTTGATAGCTTTTGGGTAGGTTAGATAGCTGTTAAATGCTATAAAAATCATTTAATGTAATATGTCTTATTATTTGCATTCAGTCTTCTTAGAGTATAAATATAGCATCTGTTTGCAGGTGGATTATTTATTCCTGAGAGTAAATTTTGGTGAACAGCTCCAATTCTGAAGAAAATCCAAAATATTGTATTTTACATGACAGACAGAAGTTAAAGGCTTTCAAACCGTAATGGACCAAATTTTTAAACGATCATCAAGTTGTGCTCTGATTTTGCATCCGCGATTTTGCACCTGCAGTCAAGCACAAAATTGTGGGCACAGTCAATTGTAAGAGTGTCTAGCTGTTTGATTGTACCAGCAAATTAAATAGTAACTGTTGATGCCTGGCTGCTATCTGCTGCACCCATCGTGAAATTCAAAGACAAAATTAGATTGCTTTTAAAATAAAATGGTGTTCATATCTGAACAAAGTTATCAGTATACTTCCTGCATTTAATGGCACATTCACACGTTAGATTGGCTGAAAGTGGAAAACAGCCTCCTTTGGGAGCTGAACCTGCACTAAGATCTTTTTGAAAAACAAACTTACTTTTGATTTGCAATAATAATGCATGCTTTTCTTCTGCCTATAGTTAGGACCCCTCGATGATTTTTAGCACCGCTTTTCTGCGGTGATCACGCCGTCCTTTCTGCCCTCAGGGTTCACAACAGCAAAGGAGAGTAAATACAAATATCTCTTTGGCGAGTGAGTTACATACCTTCTGGGAGAGACAAGGCGCTAAACCTGTTTAAGATGTAGTTTTAAAACTGATGGACATCTGACCATTGCTGTGGCTCACCCTTGGGTATCTGTGTGTCCAATGCCAGATGCTATTTTCTTATCGTCCCCCCAAAGTTGTACCGTTCACAAAACAGGATGAAGTTTGCCCATTAGTTCAGCTTGCCGTCACACTGCACGGCCATCTCTTTGTCACTGTTTTTACTTTGTGACAGCTTTTGGGGGAAGCCATTACTACTCACAGCAGTAGGTTTGACAGAGAAAAATATTACTTTCATAATTAATGTACGGTGACTTTCTTACTCTTACAGAGGAGCAGAAGTCTCTCATTGCTATCCCATTGCTGTTATCCCCTAACAGATATTCTTAGCAGTCAGAGGCAGCAACAGGCTGCCATGAATAGGAAGGGAGACCTGTTTGAGGCCTCTTTGCCATCCCCATCTGTTTGTCTGCTTGCAGTTTTGGGGACATTTAAATTCTTTTTACTTCCGTTTGGAATATGGGCAAACATTGTGCTCTGATGCCAGGATGCTTCTACCGCTTCCCTATGGCTTCTGGGCTGTTGCAGTTCTTCAGGACCGCTGTGGTGCTCCAAAACTCTCCCTTCCTTTTCTCCCCACCCAAAAGGTAGCAGTACTTGAAATTTTTGAAACTTCATGGGCTGACACTTTGGCAACAGCTGACCCCTGCATGCATTTATAATGTTTCCTCTGATTTTGTTGGTCATTCCCGGTAGTTTGTAAATCTTCACCAATAAGACAACAACTTTGACTGCTTGCTCAGTGCTTCTTCCACTGATGCTGTTACAGTTCATTAAGGCCAGCCCATAATTCTCAACTGGGGTATACGAAAAAAGATGACAACTTAATTTCTATGGAGCAGGGAAGAGAAAAAAAAATACCAAAGAGAAAGGTGAAAGATTATCCGGATCAGTAGGACCATCAGGAGATTATAGTGCTATGGGAAGACACACTATTTTAGGAGAGAGTAATCAATGATACCTAAAATTTCATTAAGATGGCCTCTAGACTTTAATGTACCACCAGTCAGTGTTCCTCCAACTCTCATCTGGCTTTACCTGAATATCACGTATCATTTGATTCATATTAATAAGAAAATAAATTTCCCCTTCCACTCAAAGATCAAATAGCATATAAAAGTTATTGCAGATTCTTTTTATTATTATTATTATTTTGTAAGACTGATGAGTTTGCTCTACTTCTAATATGAGCCAGAAGTCTTAGCGAGATGAGAAAGATGCAAACATTTCCCAGAGAATTAAAATTAGCCAACAAAACAGTACCTAACCATAAAACACTGTTGTGTTCTTCTATAGGTTGAAAAATAGAAAATCCTCTCCTTTCTCGTCCCCCTTTCCATCTCTGGTGGGTGAGACTACCCATGTTTGTAGTTAGGCAGCTGGCTAAAACTCACCGATAAAAGCAAATGTTGTAAGTACAAAGCACAGAAACCCCTAAGTCTTCCTTTAATGCTTTCCTAGCACTTCACTAATAGGCCCATGGGGTGCAGTCAGTCAATAATAACCTAATAAAATCAATAACGATAAACAAGAGTCAGTGTTCTAATAAAAACAGAATTTTTAAAATCCAAACCAGCTGCTTGAGTGTTATGTACAAACAGGGCTGGTGCTAGGGTTCACTCTGTCTCCAAGTATTGGCGTTCTGCTGCCAGCCCCGCATGCGGCTTCCTTGGAGGAGGGTGAAGCGATGGACAGCACGCAATGACAGTTTATTGCCAAGGTGAACACAGACATTTATCGCTCGCTTTCTTCTGTGATTTTATTGATACTCTTGAAGTTTAGTTTCTTTTCTTTTTACATATTCACTTCGTGTGTTTTATTTGACACAAAAACCGGGAAGATTTTTCCTCCAGTATTTTCCAAGCAGAATAGAAGATTATAGAAAGACTTTGGTTACCTATGAAACACCTTCCTTTGGTTAGATTGGGCCCTTTCCTATATAACTACCCAGGAAAAAAATTTGCTGTTTCTGTCCCAAAAGGACTGGCCACATGCTATGGAAAGTTATTTGGAGAAGGCATGTGAGTTCTGGGGAAATGAGGAAGAGCAGGACTGCAGAATCAGAGGTAACATCTTGGTTTCCACACAGTTAAGAAAGATCTGCTTTTACTGGATGACCTAGGTCCGATAATGTCACTCTCATTATTCAACTCCACAAACATCTAAAAATGGAAGTATTTGGAATTGGAGAAAAATAGCAACATGTATCTGAAAAATAAGTCATAAGTTACTCTGTACTCCCCAGAAAAGAACTAGTTCTTTCCAACCTTGTCCATGAACTGCGCCCATGCTACATGAAGGTGTGAGACCAAAGGCTCAATCCATCTTTTAGGGAGAAAATAAACAAACACTTTATACAGTTTTTAAGACTATTCAACTATGTTAGGAAGATCAATTAAAACTTGCTGCATTTAGAACCAAGTTTAACTTTATTTACAATTCTTTTGATATGTAGAGTTTTATTCCATTTTACAAGGGACAGAATTGAAGCACAGGTTTGTGGAAAGACCCATCCTGATCCCCTCTGTAACACAAAGCTTTTAAGTACTTTGATCTTCCCACTAAAGGGATCTCAGTTTCCAAAAAAAAAAAAAAAAAAAAAAAAATACAAGGCATTTAAGACTAGAAGTGTTCAGCCTAGTACAGATACCACAGATTTGAAAGAAACTACTACTAGACTACTGTAACCTGAAGATGGGGGACAAGTAGAACACAGAAAAAAACTTGAACAAATGCCAATTGCCTTCATGGATACAAAGCAATGTTCAAATGTGTTAGTAGCACAAAGAGGAGAAGAAGGGAGTGAAAGACAAGGGAGGGCTATTAGCAAAGGGATAACTGGGTAGGCAGGTTACACACATCCATCTTCTCCTCCAAACAGTTGTAAAACAATTTCTGCATCTGACTTGTTTTGATGAGCAGTCTGGCCAGTGCAGTTAAAATCTGACCGGGTACTGTTACACAGAGGTCCTACCAAGAAGGTGGACACAGATCTGGGTATCAGATTGCCACTCATCCTCTTATCAAAACTAAAGCTGAAAGCAAATAAGGATGGTGTTAGGTCAGGTGCAGTCACACAGGCTACAGCTCCTGAGAAAAGTCTCTGGCCAAACGTAATTTTCTATTACGCCATAGTTGGATATCCTGGTGTAAACAGAGAGAAAATTCTCCATAAGACAGATTTGGCTTACATTTACACTCAAAAATCCACCCCCCTAATGGCATGAAGGATGCTTCCTATCTCTTCCCTATCTACCCTTAGACATAATTTTTTTACCGTGCGATGAAATTTATCTTCTAATATACAGCTTCTTCTGAACGCTCTCTGACAAACCCCATCAAAAAGTGCTATGTTATGCTCCAATCATATGTGGAGTAATGGTTTACTCATTTTCTGCATGAAAAGATGGGCACAGTACTTTGCAGAAACCATCAAACCTCTCATTTTGCGTGCTCTTTCTACAGTGCTCTTTTTGCCAACATCATTAATTGCACATGCCTCTGTCGCATATACTAAGAAACACAGGCCTGGCCAAAAGCAGTTGCTGGCACCATTGCCATTCTGATATATGCATTTCAGCTTAACAATATTATCAACACATGGTTTTGAATCTTACTCAAAAAAAAAAAAGTTTTACCATCTCCATTACTAGGGAAGAAGGGAAAAGTTTCTCCAATTTGAGCTATTGTTTAAGAGAGAGTGGAGAACATCTTATTAGCAAGAACTGAGAGTCCACAGCTTATCCTTTTGGCTGGGGTAGAGTGGTACAAGGTTTCTAATATCCTTCAAGACAACCATTATTTTACCACAGAGACAAAAGACCATGCTTTGTGTATGTTTTTATGAGAGAGAGGTGTGGACGCCCAATCAGACAGAAAGGCATAGTTACGTGCTTGTGAAATGAATTACACCGACGTCTGTTATAAATCTTTAACATAGCTCATGAGATCAATTAAGATGTTCAAGCAGCTACAAAAAGGATGATTGAGGCAAATGGTAACATCAGGATGACCATATGGTAAGGGAACGCTAGAACTGCGTGGACATAAAACGCGAGCCATCGGAGCGCCACCACTAACCATGCACGAAACAGCGAGCGGGTAAGCGGCAAGATATCGAGAAAAATACCAGAAGGAGAAAAGAACAGCATGGGGACTGATGCACGTGCGGGATCCAATAACGTGAGACTCATAAAGAAGGACAAGGTGCTTTATTCCTGCAAGTCACAGGGGCAAAGTTTCGGCGTGCCACAGAGTTGATGTTCCCAACCCCAGCTGGTGCCGGTGGAGAGCACCTGGCCCGGCCCACCACGTGGAAAACATAGCTGAAAGTTTAAAATAATTATATTTAACATGAGACGATCAGATGTAAACAGCAGTGATTTTATCTTTCTCCTGACCTGCAGGGATGGAACAAATTAATTGACTGGTCCTTTTTAAGATCTCAGACAGTTTCTCTTGAGATTGCCCATTGGGCTGCGTTACCGCGAGCCATCACCTCTGCAGGAAACAAAGGCCTATGGACAACTCACTTCACATGCAGTTGCGTTATTATAAGGTGATAACAGCACCATTAAGTCATATCACTGCTGTACTAAGGTTAAAAGACTGTCATTTCCTAAGGTTGTTCAAGCTGCTGAACTGCGATAGACAATTTAGCCTAACCTTTCACAGCAGTCCTAAATCCATACTTACTAATGAAGGCAGCGGTGCATGGGGGAAACCACATCCTCAACACCTGGTTATGAATGGGAAACTCAGCGCAGAGCCCACCGTTTTCAGAGCCCTATTCCTTCTCTGAGTAAGAGACAATTTAAATACTTAGAATATTAGACGACTAGCTTAAGAATATATAAAATAATAGAACTAAAGATGAAATTAAGTTCTGATCATTCATTTCCTTCCCATACTTATTCTAAAAACTTACCTTGAATAATAATAAAAATAGTTCTATTGCAACATTTTGTAAGGGTGGGATCGTTTCACCCTCTTTGAAGTCTGAAAAATTAACAGGAAATAAATTATTTATGCTAGACATTTAATCCTATCCTTACAATAACTGTCCTCAGGTGCTGAAAATTCAAAAGCATTTAATATTTTTTATTGTGTTTATTTTTCAAGCATGCATTTTGCGATTTGATTCTTTCCTCTTACTGGACCCAATACTGTGAATTAAAGTCCAGAAATAAACAGTTATTTTCCATGTTAAAACACACAAGAAACATTTGGATAGAAAAATTAACAGATTTGCAAGATAGTTACTGTCTACCCAATACATAATACTTTTTTAAAAAGAGGGGGGGCAATGAATAAATATTTTTGCTTCCAATTCTGGCTTACACAGTGACTAGAGTCAAAACTGGTGAAAGATGAGGCTGTCGAGGTGAAGGAGAGTAGACATTTTGAAAATTACCTTCTATGTATAGAAAAACGGCTAGAAAGATTTTCATTGATTAAAAGTTATGCTTTTTTACTTTCTGTGCATGTTCCATTCTACCAACAGAAATGGATGGAAGGGTTTTATGTGGTTTTGAGTCAATTGAGATTTACGTGAGGACCTGCTAGAAGTTCAGCAAGAGACCCAACTAATTCTCACTTGATATGCCAAGAAATTGGGAAGGGCGAGTAACATTACTGCTTGCACAAATATTTTGTGTCACAACTTGAGAGGTGGACACATACAGTAACTGCCTATGCTGCAATCATAGGCCAGATGCATCTCAGTGCTCGGAGCCTAAAACCCAAATCTGTCCATTCTCTCACGAAGAAACACCCTACTAAGGGATTAGGACCACCTGGTTTGGACCTCTTATCACAAAGCAACCAGTTAGATTTTGCTACCCCTATGACTTGAGCGGAGAGCCCTGATGGCAGCTTTCTTACTCTCTCTGATAGAGAAAAAGCTGAATTTCTGCCTCTAGTGGAGGGAGAAGCAAATAAGTGGGGGAAATAGCATCCCTTGAGTGATTGCCAAGAATTCCCACAAAAAATAAACACAGTCTGGTGGTTATGTTCTTAACAGCTGTGTTAATGGGGTTAAAGAAACCTTAAAGAAACTCTGTCTTTTTTTAAATGAGCTCTGTTCTTAAAAACCCGATACAGTACAAGTTTTGCTTTTAAACCCAGCGTGGTTCGCAACTGAGAAAAGTGCCACTGCAGCAGTGATGGCGATTCCTGAGGGGACACGTAGGGGCCTCTGTCCCAGGAGAGCTGCGGGCTACAGGCAGGACGGCGATTGCCGGCGCTGTGCAAAGCCTGAATATCTTCTTACAAAGAGCTTGTGGCAAGCAAAGTGCTGCATTTGAGTATAGCAGCTATGTGCGGCACCTCATCATACTCTGTTTCCTTATATAGCTTCACTTCAACGATATAGATACTAAAGTCAGAGATTTCTCGTAAGCATAAACTAAAGTTCCTTCTGTTAAAAACTCCAAACAAAACACCCCAACAACATAGAAACAAAATAACATAGGACAAAAAAAAAGGATTTTCACACTTAGGTTTTGTTCCTCTTGTGCAAAGAGCTCATGGGATGAGGTTTAGGATAAAGAATTACCACCTCTGCTCCTGTCCTCAGTCCTTTCTCAAAACAGGCGATGGTCCCAGTCCAATGTCAATATAACTATTTCTCTTGAAATAAAATATGGCATGGAAATACAATGGAAGGCACCAAGACAAATGAAAAACGACACTGTGGATTGCAATCTGTATGTACTTCCCCACAATTACAACATTAGCTTTTGCTTTCTCAACTTATTTATTGATATTTCAGTAGCACTCAGGTTTCTGTGGCATAAACTCTGTATCCATTGTGATAGCATGTTATTATTATGTACACTGGATTTCTGAAGGAGAAAAAGCAGCATTTACTGAGCAAAATTGTCTTCTCAGCGTTGTTAACAATAGTCCAGAGCCTTACCGTAACTTCACCTTTGGTACATGCTTTGGGCTTTGCGAGATCCATAGGCATGCAAAGGGGATGTATGGCACCCAACAAGAAAGTTAATTTCTCATTAGCTTAATCTTATTTAATATAACTCAGAGGAGAGAGAGCAGCTATTGATACTTCCCAGAAAGCAAGGAGGCGGGTTTTGTTTGCATGCTGCAAACTTTTTCATCCTGTTCACCATCCTTTGCCAGAATCTAACCACTTCTCCACAGCCTCAGCCTCTAACACCACCTCCACCTCCCGTTTATAAACAATAATAAAATCAATGTGGAAATACACAACTAACTGTCCTTGTGGCTCTTTCATCTGGTCCGCCTCCCCATCTGACGTCTCATCCCCGAGACTTCCTGCCCAGGCACGAGGAGGCATCTCTGGCGTGAGCCCAGGGAGGACAGGGCAGGGGAGGTGGCCCTGGGGACAGGGA
Source organism: Grus americana (assembly GCF_028858705.1). Lineage (NCBI taxonomy): Eukaryota > Metazoa > Chordata > Aves > Gruiformes > Gruidae > Grus > Grus americana. Next base: position 3,926,091 of record NC_072857.1, on the reverse strand, counting down.
CACGGACGGACAGCCACACGGACGGACAGCCACAGGCAGTGAGCAAGGGAGCTTGTTTTATCCCACGCTCCTTGCTGGCTCACACAACTCCGGCTGCTAAATCCACTGTCTCCTTTGGAAAGGGCCAGTGCCTTCACATTACTTCTCTGTTAGCACAGAATTAGTAAAAGAGCCATTACCCAAATCTCATACACGTTTTCAGATCACCAGTGCAGCCCCACAAAAAAGGCCAAGGAGATATTTTTCAAACTGTAATCAGTCTGCCAAAGGAATACAATATTCCACAGTATTTAGGACAGAAAAAATAAAATAGTTAGCTGCACGAACAGCAACAGCAGTGGGGTCTCCCTGAGTAGCTTATCTTTGAGAACAGTGAATCATTTCAATCTCCTTGCAAATGTCAGACGCCTGATTCTCCGTGTCATCTGTGGCTCTGAAACGGTTTCAAGTGAGACCTGCTGTCGCTGCAGGGGGTTAGAGAAGCCGTCGCAGGAGGGACCGCAGCGCGCGGTGCTTGGCACGGACGGCAGCCCGAGATGCCTTCACACCTCGCTGCAATCGGCCAACTGCCGCAGCTGCACAGCAATGCCGGGTCTGTGCCCTGAGCTGGGTCCGTGCATGAGAAGGAGCTGCTGGAACATGGCAGAGGGATGCACAGAGCAAGGTGTTCATTTCATGCTGTCTGAGCATGTAACGCCCATGCAGATTCTCAGTTACAGTACCTGATCCAGGTAACTTTGGGTCTCCTGCTATCAGAAGCACTAGTTCCTCCTCTTCTCACAGGTACAGTCCAAACCAGTCTATGATTCCAGGGATGCGGCATCCACAGCTTCTCTGGGCACCCTGTGCCAGGGCCTCAGCACCCTCACAGGGAAGGATTTCTGCCTCACATCCCATCTCCATCTCCCCTCCTGCAGCTTCAGGCCATTCCCCTTGGCCTGTCACTCCCTGCCCTTGTCACCAGTCCCTCTTCAGCTTTCCTGGAGCCCCTGCAGGGACTGGAAGGGGCTCTAAGGTGTCCCCAGAGCCTTCTCTTCTCCAGGCTGAACAAGCCCAACTCTCTCAGCCTGTCTCCATAGCAGAGGTGCTCCAGCCCTCTGAGCATCTTGGTGGCCTCCTCTGAACCTGCTACAACAGCTCCATGTCCTTCTTGTCCTGGGGACACCAGAGCTGGACGTAGCACTGCAGGGGGGTCTCAGCAGAGTGGAGTAGAGGGGCAGAATCCCCTCCCTTGACCTGCTGGTCACGCTGCTGGGGATGCAGCTCAGGACACGGTTGGCTTTCTGGGCTGCTGGCACACACTGCCGGCTTGTGTTGAGCTTCTCATCCCCCAACACCCCCTGAAGTCCTTCTCCTCAGGGCTGCTCTTCATCCATTCTCTGCCCAGCCTGTAGTTGTGCTTGGGATTGCCCCGACCCACGTGCAGGACCTTGCACTTGGCCTTGTTAAACTTCATGTGGTTCACATGGACCCACCTCTCCTGTTTGTGTAGGTCCCTCTGGACAGCATCCCCTCCCTCCAGCATGTCAACCCACCACACACCTTGGTGTTGTCAGCAAACTTGCTGAGGGTGCACTCGATCCCAGTGCCCATGTACCCAACAAAAATGTTAAACAGTGCCACTCCCAACACTGACCCCTGAGGAACGCCTTCCCAGCTGGATTATAGAAAAGATAAAGGAGAAGTTTAAACCTCTGTAGACACATTGCTTAACTTCTACTCGATGCACATTAGATGCCCTCAGGGATATATTGTTGCAGCTGTGCCTGATCCTACCTTTGAGCATGCTTTTTCTTGCTGCCCTGAAACTGCCTGAAAGCAACTTCTTGTAACTCTTTAACTGGAGGCAACTGCCATTGCAGCGTGTGGGCTTGGGTAATAGTCATTTTTATTTTCCCACCTGGCACTCTACATTGCTACCATCCCAAGCATGGAGTTCCATGTGACGCAGCCCTGCTGTCAGTGGAAGGGCTAGCAAGACTGCAGAAGACCCCCAAGCCAACCAAAAATTATATTCTAAAAAGCAAGAAACCTTTCAGCTTTAGAGTTGGAAAACAATGTCTCCACTTTAAATAACTTCTCATATTGAATGGTTTCTTTTGGTTTGAACACAAAATTCAGCACAAATTTTTTTTTTTTCTGTTCCAACTTTGGTTGAAAATTGTGAACCAGAACGACTCTTTTGGGAGAAAAAAATTTGAAGCCATGCATGAACCTAAGTATCTGCTGTAAGAACGGCCAAAGAGTCTCCTCTGGCCCCCAGAGTTTGGTCCCGATAACCCATCACTGCCCTTCCATCACACAGGTACAGACAGCACCATACATAACCTGACATGAGAGAAACCTGGGGAGGGAAACGAGCAGGACACCTATGCAAGGTCAATAAACACTATGATAAATCCCTCAAGATTTGAAGACAGGTTTATTTTGCATTTGGATAGAGAAGGTGCCATAGTAAAGTTGATCTGAAGAGTCAAAGGGAATGGAGAGACCTCAACAACGGGCAGGGCAGGAGACAGTTTAGTCAAGACAGAAAGCAGTCTTGAGTGTTCAAAGAGCTGTACTTTGGCCCCTTCTTCTCATGCCAGATGGATTTTCTGGCTGAGACTTATCTGTAATTTTCCTCATAGCTACTTTACAAAGGAAACAGAGCAAAGAAACCACTTGGATCTGGTTTTCCTAGAACAGGAGAGAGAATATCCTCAGTGCTGTTTTGGATCTAATAAGTCACAGGAGGCACCTTACCCCTTACCTCCCAGTTCATGCATTTCTCTGATTACAATCCAGTTTTTGCACTTTCCACTTGACTCTAAATTCTACAAAAGAGCTTGATTGGGTTCAAAAGTAGAGCTCAGGAAAGCTTCGGAAAATCATTCGAGCCTCTTAAATACATATGCTAGGAAATCCACGTGTTCAAGGTCTTCACAACCAGAACATGGGAATACCAGCTTGCCCTAAAGCTGGAACCAAACCAGCAACCAAAACATCATCAAAATGGGGATGCTGGGAAGAGACTCGAGATCCAGGTTTTTCATCTGGCCTCATCTCAGTGATATTCTGGCCCAGACCCAAATGTGCCAAAATGCTTTGGTGTTCTAATCCGCATTAAAGCCCTTGCGTACAGCGCACTTCCCAAATCCTCTTTTCAGCAGAAAAAACTCCTGATTTTCATACATTCCAAAAATGCTTTATGTTTGATCCCAAAAGCAACGATTACTCCACTGTCGGTTTTTTTGATGTCGACAGAGTGTCACATATCAATAAAGATTCAGGTGAGAAAGAATGATCTTCTCACCTGATTGCTATGTAGGAAATGAACGGGTTACACCCGTGTTAGACAAATTGTTTCCAGTAAACATAGCTTTCTGCCTTTTTGCAATAGAATATAACAAGTCAAAATTCCTGCACTTTCTGGGTCTTTAAGGATGAATTCCAGTCTGATGGGTTTTGAGGGTACAAACAAAGACCTGGCTTCAATGCATACAACATCCTAGATCTCTGAACTTTACAAGCACAAAAAGAGAAATAACTCAACCAGAAAAGTGACATATAAAGAGCATTGAGGGTCTGACTTAAACCAGCAAAAGGAAATAGAGTCAGAGTTAAACCTGAAAATCTGGGCTGACACGGGCCTAACTCATGCCCTTGTGGGCTGGAGGTACGAGGGGAGGGATGAGAGAGGTGGATTCGTGTAACTTCAGCGTGGTACTCCAGTCAAAACTTTTTAACCCTAAGCCTGAAATTGCTAACGGGCTCTCGCTTAAGGAAATAGGCGACAATGTTGTCTGGAGGCAACACAAGAGATGTTTCCCCCACCAGCCTCTGCTCACAAGCAGAGCACTGCGTGGCCCTGCACGGCCACGTGACGAGCACTGGTTGGGCATTGAGCTCTGCCTGGTAGAGCTCCTGCACCCACCCAAAGCCTCCTTGATACCCCAGAGAAGTTTGTGTAGGGATTGCTTGTGTAGAACAGCCTCCTATAACCAGGTCCAAGGCAGTCAGAGAAAACTGTAGTGACAGTTATTAATAAAAAACCCCCATGTGTTTCATAAAAATAGCCATAGGACAATTTCTCTACCAAGTTTTAGCTAAAAATTTTTTTAACAGGCTACTTATAAAGCCATGAAACCAGTCACTTCCGCTTGCTGCCCATTTGCTTGTGCGTATAGAAGAGATATTTTTCATGGTGTTACTCCAGTACCGTAGTTATCATTCTTTTCCTCCAGAGACTCCCAGCATCCCAGTTTATGTGAATTTTAATATCATACATTAGTAAAAAGATGTAGTTAGAATACTGAATCCATTAAATTGTTTTTGGAAACTCCTGGAAAATGGTCACACTACTGAAAGGAACATAAAAAAAGAAGTGATTCCTGAAAAAAAGGGACACCCCCTACACACATGTACACTTTCTGATTCCTTCCCTACTACAGCAGACTTTAAAGAGAAAGTATTACTGTAAAAAAAACCCCATGTCTTTACTTGTAAAGCCATTTTCAAAATATACAGAAATACTATTTATACCTACTTCATGCCTTATCTTTTACTGATGCTTACAACTGCCTCCCCCTCAAACACTAGGCCTATTCTTTAGTGAAAACCTTCCTAAAAATACAGAGGTGGAAAACTAGCTTGTAGTTTAAATCTATTATGTCATTGGGGCAGGGAAAGGTGAAATAAGGGAGTTTGGAAAGACACTCTCAAGCCAAAGAGATACTCATCTGTAATACAAACCATGCGAACACGTCATCTCCAAGAGGTGTATAAGTCATGAAAGCAGTTTAACGATACACACAGCATTTTGCAAGCCCAAGACTGTGCTGGGCCATTGCAGTTTCCATCCTACCACAGAGGTTACAGACCACAGCACCAGAGCAATTCCTGAGACCTCGGAGACGACCTCCAAAATTTGCACGTGTCTCTTCTACTCCCCTTCTAGCTCCCATGAGCTGGACCAGCCCAGCACCCTCATGATCCACAAACCCTAGCATATCTCTTCTCAAAGAGGGCCACCGTGCAGTCACCCATGGTGCCAGCAAGGCAGGGCAGGAACTAGCAGGGGGGCTTATCAAAACTTGCATGCATTTGAAGATTAAATGCTATCTCCCAGATTTGCTCTTTATGCACACAAAATACTATGTTTCGCACCATTTTCAGGATCAGGTCCTTCCAAGATTAAAAAAAAAACAAACAACAAACCACACACTACAGGTAATGATTGCAAACATTGTGATTTTTATCTATGGGAAAAATTGTATATGCCAGGAGACAGCAACGCGGGTGCATCAGCCTCAGTGAGCTCACCGACAGAACAGCTTTCTAGAGTTATTACAAAACTTAGTTTCAGATTGGCTTGCAGGAAGACTACAAATTTTAATTAGTGCAATGAGAGGGGAGTGGGTGAACAAGTCCAAAGCTTCCTTCTGAATAATTGTCTATTTGTTTATTATTATAGCTTCCACAGGGTAATTATTTGCTTAAGAAAATACCTTTAAAAATCCACGCATTAAAAAAATCAGCCGTTTGTTTTTCCAGTGTGGGGTTTACACTTTAAGTTTCAGCAACATAATGTACCAGATATTTGATGTTACAGATGGTTGTGGGGAACCAGAAATACTTGAGGGAGGCAGGGCAGGATGTACTTTTTGTATCTCTTACCAAGAACTAATGCCTTTTCAGTAGCTTTTTAGCAAGAAATTCAGCAGAGTTGCATTGGCTCACAACCACTTCTCCAAACCTGAATGAAGAGGCAGCTACAGGGGCTGTGCTAATTGTGCTAAAGCGCATGCTCACGTTGTGCTGGAAGTTGGACTTGTGGTTCCAAAAGGGAGTCTAAAACTTTACAGTTTTAAATAAAACTTCAGCGGCACGCAGGACCCTCTTGGGATGCACGCCGAGAAGCGCCAAAAGCCACAGCTGCTTCTTGCATGCCCCCCACCCTGCTTTTGCGCAGGTACCAAGTCTCTCTTCCTCTTGTTCCCGCTCTCCCTTTTTAGTGTTAACAGTTAATTAGGACACAATATTTCAATTAGCGTTCCAGCCCTGTGATCAACGACCCACACACCCCTGAAACGCGGGGCAGCGTGGTTCCTCCAGCAGGAGCCACCACGACGCTCCGTGCAGGTTCCAAAGGGTTAATCCCAGAGTGAATTCTTCAGATGTGTAATTTAATACTTCATAACTGCTGAAAATTGGAGCCCACATAATTTATTTTCTTTGGTCTGGGCACATTTGCCTCATGCTTGGCTGTGGCTGACTTCAGAGAGACACACCTAAAGCCCTCAAGTGTCCCAAGTGGCCCATGTCAGTTGTGTAGAGAGATTGTGGTACTTGGAGGGAGACCAAGGATTAGGTGTTCCTGAGAAGGTTTTTTTGGCTCCACAAAGCCCACGGATGTCATGGGAATAGGCTGCACTCCTCCCCCCGCATTGAAGGCCACATATCAACGGGGTATCTAACCACTCAGAGACAGGCTTTGCACAAAGGTATACATTAAAATAAATAGAACATGCGACCAAAAAGCACACAGAGAGGGAAGGAGGAATTGCCGAGCGGAGACGGGGAAACAATTGCTTCATTGTGGAGCAGGCAGCAAGGAATCGCAGAGCCGAGCTCCACCTACAGTCCCCTTCGCAAAGCTGACTCCGGCAGCAGCGAGCGGCCCTCGCTTTTCTCCTCCACAGGCTGCTCCCGGAGTCTTTTTGTTTCAATTTTTTTTTTTTTAATTTATTTTTTTAATATATAATTATTGTCACTGCAAAGAGATCTGCATTTGTATTTCGGCTGAATGTGAATGTGGGAAAAGCCGTTGCATTGCCCAAGTACTTTTAAGGTTAGTTTGCTTTCTGTATTTTGAAAGTAAATAGCCTGCTTTTTCCTGGAATTTATTTTAGGATTCTGTCTCTATCGCTGGCTTTCATTTGCACCAGCTTCATATCATCTGACAGTATTTCACATTTTTATTGCAGTTTGATTGCAGTGCAGTGGTTTCATCATTCCAGGAAAAAAAAAATAAAAGTGTTTGTCTAAATTGTACTCTTGCCCTTCTTAAAAAAATTTCAAGCGTCAAACATGATTGGGGTTGTAACTTTTAAAAGCAGTAGCCAGCCTCTGGAAGCATCAAGTAAAATCATCCCTATTTTCTACTTACTAAAAAAAAAAAAAAAAAAGTCTTAGACACTAATTTAAGCTTTGACATTGGTGACATACAATAGTATATCTCTTGTAGAAGATCCACATTTGAGGCAGAGTACTGGATCAAATGGGGGCTGCGTGCACGAGTAAATGGTAACCAGACAGTGGGGTTTCACCCAGGTGGTTCCTGCTACCTCGTTCCTTGCAATGCAGCTCCCCTACGGAGGAGATTACCATACTTCCTGAGAAAAGCTGGTGACGGCAACCATTGGCCTTTAGGAAGTTATGTGGTCAGGTCCCCCACTACAGGACCAGTCTCCGCACACCAGCCACGGGAACTTTGAGAAGAAAAAGCTACCAACTGTGCAAACAGTACATATCTACAGCCAAAACTCATCTCCTCCAGATCCAGAAGGAATTAGAAGGTTAGAAGGTGTTTCCCAGGAGATGGGCAACACTTTCATTCATCTTCCACCACCTCACAGAAGGCCTTAGTACAAGGAGCTCTGCAAGTATGCTGGGTGCCCCTTAAGTGATCAAAGAAACTAAAAAAGAATAAAAGTTACTTTGTGCACACTCTGTTCCTTCCTGTTAACTCAGGTCTGTGCTAGATCAAAGCGGTGTGCTCCATCCGATATTCAGTCTCTTGACAGTGGCAGCACCAGGTTTATTAAGAGGTAAAAGCACTCTCTCATTAGAGAAATTTCTACATTTGGATTACCACCATAAGATTGTTTGGAAAGACAAAAATTAAAGTGTACACCAAGCCTTGGAAGGAGGAAAGGAGGCGAGCCTAAATCACCCCAGGGATGCCCATGAGCAGCACTTCTTTCCATCCCAGGCAGCAAGGACAATCTGATTTACATCAGCTGGAGTACACCACTCAAACCTCTGCAGAGCAGGAGTAATCAAGCCATGATCTCCTACTCCTCAGACTGTTGCTTTAAGAAGCAATACAAGCAACGGGGGTGACTAAGGCTCAGAGACAGCCTTGATGTTTGCCTTGGAGTCACCGTCCATGCCCAAAGGAGATGGAGGCGGGCATGGTCTTAAGGAGGAGCAAGAAGAATACAGTGAGACACAGAAGGAAGACCTCACTAAGAATAAGGTAGATCATTAATTTGTTAATTTATAAAAGGTTTTTAAGTGCTATCATGATGTCCTAAGACAAAAAAGCCTCTTACACACTCAACATATGAGAACTGGCAGACAAGCCATTTAAAAATTCTCCACCTCTTGCAAGAATTTTAGTGAGAATTATTATCATCTCACTTCATGGTCCAATATGTCCAAAATTTACATAACTTTCAAATGATGGTAGGTATTAGCATTCTTGCATCCTAGGTGAGAAAGCAAGTAGAAAAGATTGAGTGATTTAGATGTCAACAGCAACGTTAGAAATAGAATACACTGTTCCGTCTCCTGTGCAGCAACACCGCAACAGTTCGTTCTCAATGCACACTTTTACGAGGCAGATATTTGACCTGTTACACTATGATGCATAAAATAATAATAAGTAATGAGTGGGTGGGTGATCTCACCAGTGTGTTTAAACCTCCTGCAATGTGTGGGTTACAAGGTTTGAATCACACAGAAGTAGTACCAAATTTGCATGCTGTTTCAAAGAAACTGGAGGAAAAGGAGCGCCTAACTGGTGAAGAATGAAGAAAATTATAAAACCTGAAACAAGGAAGACAGATGGGTCACATAGAAGCTATAATGAAAACATAAAGCAAGAATATTCACCTGTATAAAAAAAGAAGCAGATGCTCAGTCAAGCTTCTGAGAATTTTTGTCCTTGACAAACTGCTTCCCATTTAGAGAGAAGATATATTGATAAATATGTATTTCATCTTATTTGCAGAAAAAAGAACAGGTATGACATTGATCCCTCCCATCACTGTCAGCTAGAGCAACTCCCCTACCCCAGCTCCCACCCAGCTGCCAAACCAGTACAAACGAGATCAGAATCAGCTATGGAGTTCACGTTGCAGAAAGAAAGATGTTAAATTCCTCCAAACATCCATCTGCACCCAGGCCGAGTTTCTACCCCTACATTATGCAGAGCTGCGAGCAGCCGGGAGTCTCAGGAGATGACTCTGCCATAAGACCACATGGCCAGGCCTCACATTTATGAATGAAATTGCTGTTTTTTCCAATGTAAGACTGGAGACCATGGATGAGTGCCACCTTTTTTTTTTTTTTTTCCTCCCTTTCTTTTCTTTTTTAACAAAACCCTTAGGAGAATGAGTACGCTGTATTTCTTCAATTCAATGCTGATATATCTGATTTCCCTCCAGGACAGACCAAACATTAAATAACGCTGAACAGGCTGAGTGCGTAGCTAAAATACTTGCAATGAAAAGTTTTCATTCTCAGCTTATTTCCTAGTTTACAAAAGCTCTTATCAAAAAAGCTCTCTAAATTGGAATTAGTTAGTGATCCAGGTCTCTAAAGCCCAGGGACTGGAAGTGAAGATTTCTTAATTATACCAGCAGGGGCTTGATTTCTATTCTTAGTGCAGCTGGGTAATGTTGTTAGGTTCTTGCACAGCACTGTTTTTCATTGGCAGGGATAGCCCCTGGTTTACTTCGACAAAAATATAGAGCTCTTTAAATTGAAGCATCTCCACGTACGTGTGTAACGGAGCATGTACACTTCAGCCACACACACAACCAACTCTTCAGCAAAGCCTAGGTTTCTTTACAATTTAATAGCTCCTTACTTGGGAAACTAATCGCCAGTCTGAGAGTTCTAAATTTTTTTTATTTTTTTTTTTTCTTCTCCGAAGGGACCTGTGCAAAACCCTTAGTTTCCCCTCTTCTTCCTGAAGGAACCAGCTGTTCAGCTGCAAATTCACCCACAGAAAAGGGTAGAGACCAGTTCCGTAAGAAGCTTTTGGGATCGTGACTCAGATGACAAGCAGTATCACAAGAAACCCCAACATTAAAAATGTCCATTCCCAGTTACTGAACTTCTGTGCAAATCATTTCTCTCCTGTGTTACAAGGATGTACCCAACACAGAGAGCAATAATCAAAACCAGCCTCGCACTCTATATAGAATAAAAAAAAGTTACCCTAAGAAAGAAATCAGTACAGATTAAATACATAGCTCTAAAATCCTTGAAATACTCTAATAAAACAACTCACTGAATAAAATATGGTGCAAAATACAACGCATGCCCATAGCTGCAATTTAAGTGCGTTGAGGGTAAGGGGCGAGGGAAGGAGGCATATTAGTTTATCTTCTTAAGGCTCCTGGACAGAACCCAAAGAATTGGGTTCAATCCCCAAGTAGGTCATATTTTTTTCTCTCATTAAAATATTTGACTCATACTGGCAACGTTCTCTGAAGAAAAATGAACTCTGGACTCGGAACAAGATAGAGCTGTAGTTGTTAAAGCAACTATTTAAATCTCATAATTTGATGGTTGCTAGTCACCTTCGCAAGAAGAGGCCGGTGGTCATCCTCGGGGTGTCTCTTTTTTTGCCCACGCAACACACAAACACACTCGGAAAACTCGGCAGGGCAAGTCAACTGCACATCACAAGGCAACTGGTGGTCACATGCAACGCTGTTTTTTAAAAAGGCATAGAGATTTTGCATCTTTACATTCCTGTCTGTTCAAGCTGTTTTATCAAAACTCAAACTTTCTTGCTGGGAAACTGTTCTCTCTTTGGTACCTTTTCTGCCAAAATCCAACTGTAACAACAAAAGTTTATAAACAATGAAAATTCCAGCTGCTTGACATCAGCGATGTGAAGCTTTCACTTCACACTGATACAAATATTTACCCTGAGCTCTGGCAAAGCTTTCCTTGCCCATGTCGCCCTTAATCATACATTTTTCCTTGATTGAGTTATGCTTTCCAGTACGTGATTTGCTCTGGTTTACTTTTTAACACATCCCAGAGGCTTCGTCAAAATCAGCTCTGTGCAGGCCATGTCATTTGGTAGCTGCCAAACATGCTATTCAGAAGGACCTTGGCAAATAGCAAAACAGTGTCTTTTTCTAACTGCTCTAATAAATGTGTTTGTTCTTTTCTGACCACCATTTATTTTTTAGATCCCACATATCCATAAAGCAATGAGCCAAGAAAGTAAGCAGAAACACACTCATTTTCCCTTTAATCTACTCCCTTGAGGCAATACGCTGACTTCTCTTACAGACACCTTATAGCTAAGAAGCTGCAAACTATCGATGACTCACTTTTTATTATTATTTACGAGACAGAGAGGTTATTATCAGAGGGAGTAATAATAAAGGATCACTTTGTTGCTGTTTTAATGCTTGCAAAACTAAATATACAGGAGTCAAAACAAACATAACTCTACCTGAACAGATAGGACCATCACAGACTATTTTGACAATTATAATTATTCTTCCAAAAGAAAGAAAAAGCAACAGATTTCTCAGTTACATTCATATAAAGCCAAGTGTAACAAGGAGGAAAAATCTCATCTACTATAGCTAACGTGGAGAGGAGAAACTTACTTCAACCTACTCCTGAAAGTGGACTCACATCTTAACCAACGGAAGATACTTTTCTTCCCCTTCCCGTTTGATGCCTCTCCACATCCCACTTTTACTGGGAAAGGAAGAAGGAATGCAAGAGAAAAGATGTTGAAGAGTTTGGGGCCCTGGGCAGAAGTTATCATAACTTTGCAAGTAAGTTTGTTCTTACAAGATGTAGCCCAGCTTCTGGTTTATCTTTGTGTGCAGGGATGATGATATACTGGTCCCAGTGAAGTGGGATGGGAATTCTGCTACCAGCTCGAATACAAACAGGATTTCATTCAGAACATGGATTTACATGACATACTTGGCTGTAAACGCGATTAAAGACAGACTTGAGACAAATTTCCTGTCATATACCTTTTCTCAATGTCCATTTTGTAGTTACTCTTCTTTCCCAGGATTTAGTCTTATTATACTTGCAAGAAGAAACAAAGAGCTATTTGGGGTTTGTTAATAATTATTATTTGGAAAAAAAATCAGCTTTTTTTTTTTTTTAGTTAATTAAAAGAGATTTTAAACCCAAGCCTACGCTTAGTATACTACTAAATGATCTGAACTCAAATCCGCCATTTACAGTGCTGATCCATAGTACAAGTCAGGCAGGTGTATGAATCGGGTCCCAACTCTTCCCTGAGGAGGATCAGTCATCCTTGGGCAAACACAGAGGTACCTGAAATAGCTCTAAACCACTATCACACATAACCAGCAGCTATTCAAGTAAATCATCAGCATTTACAGGTTGCAAACAAAGCAGAGAAACCCGGTCTACAACAACTAAAAATGAGGGTCGAGAATGGAAACAAAGAACTGACCCATCTGAAAAATAACTCAGATGTCCCAAATTTATTTATTATTTCAATCAAGTTCTGGTGCACACATTATAAGGTTCCAGATGAGTCATTTGAAACCTAAGTACTTTAGTTCCGAGTTTCAAGTACATTTTTTCCCCTTTTTCTATCTAAAGTTTGCATACTACTGGTGTTTCACATCGAAAGCAAGAAAATTTAGAAAAAACATTTTATGGTTCTAATAAATCACTCTAGGTCAAAACTAGGCAGTGGATTCATGAATCTTTATGTATTCTTTATTTAAAGATTAAATATTTCAATAAAGCATAAATCTTACGAGAATTTAAGTATTTGGTGTTTATTTAAGAAAATTTTGCATAGTTCACATAAGACAAAATTATATTGAAATATGCATTCATGAGTCTTGTGATCCTGGCATAAGCTACAGGTTACCGCTAGAGCTCTCGGGAGAGGTGGCAGAAGGGAAAAGCAATCTGGGAAGACTTTTGTATGGCAAATTGTTAAGCAAGTGACAGATTCCCACTTTAAGCTGGTCGCCGCGCATGTCTTCAATACAGCATCTGCAGTGAATTTTCACCTCTGGCAGAAGGAGGAGAATCACCCAGGGTTCTCCAGTCCCAGCATGGCAGGAACAGAGAAGACTGATACTTGTGACAAAAATCAAATCAGAAAAATCAACTTGGAGAATTTAGAGTAGAGGTTAGATTCAGTCTCTCACATTTTTCTACAATAACCCAGCTAAACCTGACATTTGCATTACCTAGCTTCAGTCTTTAAATAGAAAATATTTTAAAGTTGCTAGGTACATGCTGAGTGTTTTGAAATCCTCTGGTAAAACCACATTTTAATGTTAAAGTCATTTAGGAGCCTAAGTTTCATATACCTCTATTCTTAATATATATTTAAAAAAAAATAAATATTCCAGGATGACATTAGGAACATATTAACATTTATATTAAAGCAGTATTACAGAAATTCAATAATTGTACATATCGTGGTTACTGTCAGCCTTACAGATACATATTTTCATCACTTGAGTTTCTGGGTTCATTTAGAAATAAAAATATCATGACCTGGTACTAGGGTGTCAGAATTCCCCCAAAGCAACTGGAAAAATGAATCACCAGAAAGAGCTAACATTTAAAGAACCTAAACATCAAAAAAGAACAACAAAACCACCCCAAAGCACAGCAACGTTACGTATTGGCTTGTCTCTCAGACACAGGCGATGAAGTTTCCTTTACCTAACAAGATATCTGTGTCTCAGCTGGTCATTCATAACACCCTCAGCAGTCAATGGACAGAAAAAGGTGCCCATAGGAAATAGTTTATTTAATTGCAAAGAAGAAATGTGGAGCTTAATTCAGCTGCCCAAATCAAACGGTCCAGTGCCATTTCAGATGCTCAGTGGATCCTCCAAATTACATGATACAGGACATGTGGAGCACATAACCTCCGGAAGTTGCAGCAGGAGTTTCTCATTAGATAGGTTCTTTTGGCCAACTCAGCCCCAAAATTCATTATTTTAGCCACACCTTGGAAGCAAATATTCCTTCCTGCTGACCACAGTGGTACCCCATATGACTAGCTCACCCGTAGTCATCCACAGTACAGAGACAAAGTCAAGGAGATGATCCCTAACCCCCGCACCTCTCACACAGAACACACGATACGTCACAGCAAACTGCCCTGCAAAGCAAAAGGGAGTTTCACATGATCTTACAGGTCATGAACTCATGTGCTTAAAAAGCTAACAGAAAAATATACCAGAATTACAGCTTTCTACAGATGAAAATGGAAGTTCAAATGCCAATAATCCAAGGACGGATTTACCATCCCCACTTGCAAAGTACTCTTATTCCCAGAATTAACCCCATCACCAGTCACTGAACAGAGGGAAAAAAAATACATGTGAAGGCTAAGAAAAACAGAAGTGGAAACCACATACTTTATTTCTCAAATTATTGAAATTTTTTAAGTCACAAGTGAAATGAACAATTTGGACTGAAACCACCTTCCAATGTTTCCAAGGCTCATTCCAACAGAAAACTAAGAACCCTTCAAGGCTTTTGACCACACCGAGGAAAATATCAAGACTGTACTCAGATAAGATGTCTTCGTTGAAGCTCAGGTCAAAACAAGTTAAGTGGCCCTTATTTTAGTCTTAAATGCTTAAGAATTAAAAGTTTTTCAGTCACTGGAGTGGAAAAAAAAAAGATCATACTGACTCCAATATCAAAGTTTCACTATGGATTTCAATGACTGCTCTGAAGAATTTTCTGGAGTTCAATGGGACTGAATAGACGCAACAAATGACATAGCTATTTTCTACACGCACTGTGGGCTTCTTCCAACAGCTTCTATATTCCTTAACATCTCCATCGAGTCTCACAAAGTCAATTATTAATGTCTCTTTACCTGTTCCTTCAGTGTTTGCAGCTTCTTCCTAGTATTGGAAAAAGCGGATGCTTTTGTCCTTCATCTGCAAACACCGACTCCTGTGTTTCCAAGACTGCAAGAACCAAAGTGGAACTCTGCAGCTAAGTTGTTTTTATTAAGATTCAGATTTTTCCACACCTCCCCCAGAGATGTCAATGGAAAAGTTCACTGCTCGAGCAGTTGTTTGTCATTCCCAGGTGCAGAGTCAGTAGAGGGAGCACAAGAGCACACAGAAAAGTGTTAAAAAGCTACCAAAAAATCCTTACTTAATATTCAGTCGTAATTATTATTATGGTGGTGGGTGGGGAGTTCTTGAATATTCCCATCTGCTTCACCAGGTAACAAATGTTTAAAAATTATGTAAGACAATCATGTTGCTTTGAGAAAAACAGCCCCAAACCCCAAGAGTTTAGCAGTATAGATTAAGAGCTGGAAAGTTCGCTCTCACCAAGCAGAAAAAACAAACAACTCTCTTAAAATAGGCATCTTAACCATAATGCTGAATAACTTCCTATTTTAGTAACTACCACAAAGTATTTCTGATCACATTCAGTGCATAGCTGGTAATAAAATATAATAGTCATAGCATAATTCATCAGGCTCCACCAAAAATGATGAGTTCTGTTGAGACCTTGGCCAAACTTTTGCTTATTGTACAACTGAAAACAAGACAAAATTTTCTTGCTTTTGGATTCTGTAAACACAAATCTCAGTCCAGGTTCATCCAAAATTTGCTGAATTCCCAAAGTTTTTCAAGAATTCCTCACATCTGACTGCCGGAAACCTCTGGACTCAGCTTGAGCGAACTTGGAGCGATTTATGTTTCTTTATCAAAACTATGGGAAATTCAATTATTTTTCATGGTTTTGGCTTGATATCAAATACAACACTGCATTTCTAAGTGCGCTTCATTTCAACTTTTCAGTTTTATTTGAACCTCAAAGTAAGATCAGGAGGACAAAGTCCTTTCTCATGTTATTGAGTATAAATCCAGAGTAATCACACTGATTTTATTGGTGCTATTCCAATGTTACACCATTTTAAATTAAAACTCTCACGTGCATTTCAAGACTTGGGGGCGGGGGCTGGGGGCAATCCAACAACTCTTTCCATGACTCCTTGCAAACCGCTGAGCTGAACATTCTTCTCATTACTGCGCATAAAACTGCACTACACTTTGGGTACAAATGCCTACCAGAAGACTGAGCGCAGTTGCATGACTAAGTATTTGCAAGATTATGCTCTTCCACATCATTTCCAGCGAATTACATAAAATAGCGTTGCTTTAGTCGTGACAAAGTTTTGAAGACCCAGTAACTCATTTGTAATAGCTTTAAAAACAGTGAAATACCCCATTCTAGTTTAATTTTCCCAAAAAGTACAAAATTCATCAAAACAAAAGATCTTATTGTTTTATTTTTACTCCCTATAAAAATCAACCAATTCTATGTAAAACAGAAGATATTAATCTTTTGCTTTTTACATTTTCACACATGACGTATGGAGTGCCATAGTTTTGTAGAAGAAGAGTAATAGGAATGGAGAAACAAGAAAAAAGTGATAAGAAAAATCACAAAAATTCTCAGTCGACTTCATACATCAAGTCTAGTTCGCATTAAACTTCTCCAGAACTGCTGTATAAAGCCACTTGATTATTTCCTTATACACCAATACAGCTCATAACCAAAGTCCTGATACAGATATTCCACCATTTACAAAAATTAGAGAACCCTTCCAGTCTTTCCATCTTTGAAGGATTTTAACTTGGCCACTGAATATACCAGCAAAACTTTTCTTCCTCCTGCTCTTGGTAGATCATCACAGAATCAGACCCCAAGTATGCAGACTCAAGGGTAGGTCTCATATTAAAGTCCAACCAAGCATTCAAAAGAAAAGAAACAGGAGAAAAAAAAAAGAATCTCCTGGAATATCCGAATACCTTAGCATTCTCAACGACCATGAAAATGCCTAGCAATATCTTTCATACAATTCCTGTATTTTATGTTTGCTATTTGGGGTCTTAACTGCTACCGTAGGACTCCAAGAAATTCCCGTGTAGTATTTTAATATTCTTTTGAATCGAGTTACTGCACTGCTCAGACTATATCTTTTTTCATTCATGAATCATTTTCTTCTGCTGTCTAGTTCCGATCTCGTGTGAGCTGTGGCTAATGTTTTCTTATCTATATTCAAATATTTGTTTATATCCATTCAGCAAGTATGAATCTGCCCAAGAGTCATTAAAGCACTATATTTCTTGCACTTGTTTAAAGCAGGGACCCATTCTGAAAGGTCAGAGTGTATAAACAGTGTGTTTATTGGCTTCCAATTAGCTCTATATCAAATTTGTGCAGCTGAAAAGTTATTCTTCCGATAGCTAAGCTTCGCAAAAAAATCAAGCTCATTATACACATCATGTGGGTTATATAAGAAATAATGATAATAACAAGGCTACCTTGTCACACCTAGGTCACTACCTTTAAGTCAAGATTCCTGTGAGCTTATTCATTATATTAGGGTTCTGGTGGAGATTTATATCTACAAACATGATTCATAATTATAGGTACTTCCAATGTTCTGCTATGTCACAGCAAGACACTGACACCTGCAAGAAACTGACTTTCTGAAGTTAATGGCTGAGTTTTCTGAAAAACAAGCTCCTCTCCAAGAATCCAAGATTAGCACCCAGAAAGTGAGACCCACAAAATGATTTAAAATATAATTACTTTTATACGTGAAGTAGATAAATGGTTTACATACCAAGTGAAAGCAGAGATAGAATCCTGAATGATAACTACTACCTACACTAAACTATATTTCACATCATTTAAAGAACCAGATAACGGCTATTTCTGAATATATACAGAATATTTTTGAAAAAAGTGCTTATAGAATAAATTTCAATATAATTTTTCTGTCAAATAAGTTAATATCAAAACTATAGTATAAGCATTTGAAAATGCTAAACCAAGAACATCGGGGCATCGTTGATTATATCATATCCATGTACACAGGATACCTTTGTAAAATGCACAAGATGGCACTAATAGAAGATACAGCTAATCTTAATTTATGGCGACTCAGAGAAATGCACAGTAATGTACTACTGTACTGTCAGGTAATCTACTGCCTCTTTAAATAAATCTAAATATTAGGTCTAGGAGGGATCAACCTGAGAAAAATGCTAAAATATAACTGCTAAAGTTAATACTTACTTAATACTTGCTTTTCTACAAGACTTAAAATGAAAAGGCTTTCCAACTATTATAAGATGTACAGTCTTAATCTACATTTCAATAAGATATTTAAAGGCAATGCTGAAACTGTCAAGGACCCTTTCTTAAGCCTGAGAGAGGCCTACAAAGGAATGCTGACAGTTTCGTTTTCTGTGACATGGAAGCATTATTTTATCAAGAAAATGTTATTATATTCGTATTCATTTTAGCACTCCTCTTTGCGGACTTTTCAAAACCCCCAGCTGTATTTGGTGGCACAAATGCTATAGTACCACTTGCGTTGCCAGGAGCCCTTACGATAAAGGTAGATGAAGAGATTAACATAAACGTACAGTCTTCTGTCACATTTTATACAGAAAGGCTAAAAATGAAACTGGAACGAAATTTCTCACTGCGATACCCATAAACTGTAAATGTACTCTAAAATGTGTCATTCAACCTGTTGTTTTCCTGCAATGGCCAAAAAACTATAGAGGGTTTTTAGAAGAGATCTTCATTGTTACAATTTACATATCTGTCATTAACAGTAATATATATATTTCTTCTTTATGCTAAATACACTCCTTTGTATTTTTACTTTTTTAATGTTTGTTGTAGACATTTTAAAAGTAGCATATCAAGCACCTTGTTAAATTAACTCGTTCATTAATAATATGGCTCCAGTCAGAAAAAAAAAAGCGCTTTTATTCTTGTGTGAATGTATACGTACAGACCATAAACAGTTTCTAATCAGTCACATGTGGATTCAAATGCAGACTCGTATGCCATAAACCAACACTGAAGTGTATAAGAAACTGTCAGTCAGATCAAAAGTCAATCCAAAAATCATCCCATTTGCAGAGCTGAGATGCTGTCACAGTTAGTTAGCCATAAATGTTTAAAACAGCAACCAAACTTTTATTCTAATTGAGCATGAGTTGAAAGGCTGCACACTTTGATGTCTTTGCTTTTATCATTTGTATATAGCTTAAAACAGCAGGGTATTTTATTTTTTTTTTTCTCTTCTCTTAGAAATAGGAGACATTACTTCTTATTGAAAATATACAGGTAGGTCAAGCTGTATTTGTGGAGCCAATGTATGGTTTTCCATCATGCACGTAATCACTTACAGCACTAGTCCTCAAAAGTGCAATTACAGTAGATTCTCATTACTGTTTAACCTTTTCTTCCTGTCAATTGTTGACCAAATCATTAAAAAAAATGAATATTTGGAATATTATCTGGGATGAGATCCTACATCTCTTAGGGAAACTAATCCCAAGGACTTCAACGGCATCGTTATTTTTCAATCCTTTAATTTTTCAGGAGGGGAGAGGGCAGCAGAGCCTGTTTGCAGGAAGCGTATTTGAGCAGATGCCTACAATCTGAGAACATGTTAACAGAAACTTGAGAGGCAGCAATGAAAAGTCCAGGCCTAATCTCATTATAGAAACGCTCTGTTATACCAGGGCAATACACAGGACATGCCGGTCGGGTGGAGCAAACGAAGCAAAGGAGCCCCTCGCTGCAGCTCGAGGCAGGGCACGAATGCCCAACACAGGGTGCCTCAGAATACCTCTCCGCTTGTTTATCGGACAAAAAAACCCCTCTTGCAACAGGAAAGTTAACAACATCACATTCACACCTCTTGCTTCACTGGGGCCACAAAAAAAAAAGGGGTCTTATTACCTTCAACAGACACTGCAGCGTTCCCAAAATCCATTGCCTGCCTGACAGTCTTTGCCTATGCTGGGTGATCGGGCATTAAACCTCATGCTGTAATTTATTGCCCACACTGGACAACATCACTACAGCCGTGCACGATCTGCCGAGAAGATAACGCTGAACCCGTACCCACGTGTGCATGCCTGGCTTCGCTTCTCTCCTGATATAGCACACCAGCTCTATCGAACGCTACGCCGATTTCCAGCACCAACGTGTGCACAAAAAGGAGGGGATGGCTCAGCAAGACGATGTGTACTCCTCCATCGTACTGGGAATTTCCTCCTTCCCCGTGCTGAGAAACGCACCTTGGACAGGACAGAGCCTGCAGACAGCTGGTCCCGTCCTGCACACGGCTGTCACAGCGTTCGCCTTGTTAGAGCGGTATCAGTTGGAGAAAACCCACGCAGATAAATTCACCGAGCACTATCCGTGGCCAAATGGCTTTAATTACTTTAGAATAACAGCAACAGGACAGACCCGCTGGCCAACGAGCCACATCTCTGATGAACAGGCTCCTCCTGTACTTTCTGCAGCACTGTCTTGTCTGTTGTACCATTACATCCCTGGGGACGGGGTTGGAAATGCTGTCCCCGAGGACAGCCATCCTCCTCCAACTTCCACAAAAGTTCTTGCCTCCCGGAAAACCCTCACCACTCACGCGGTTTAGCATTTGTTGCAATCCTAGCTCTTTCTCCCAAGATAGAAATTTATTGCAATCTGAAGCAAGCAGCTTCAGCATACTTCTATGTGAACAAAAGGAGAAATTTAAGAGGGAACCTCAAGGCAGCTGTTCCTTGGACTGGAATTGCAACCTTCCACGTTTAGGCTTGCATACATTTTGTGCCAAAACTCACACAAATGTGTGCGCACCCAAACCATTACCAGTCCTAGCCCGTGCTGACGGAAAACAAGAGTTTACCCAGCTTCACAAAAGGGACTAACAACTGGAGACGTCAGGAGAGGAAGCGATACGCGATCTATCCTTACGCCTTCACAGAAGCCACTTGATAATGCAACAGCTTCTCTTGACCATATTACCATAAAGTTTCTGCAACCCGAAGGTCATAGCTGAGACCAAGAAACCATTATGTTAGGGACTGTATGAAAACACGCTAAGGCACAAATTCGAGTACCTAAAAACAGAGGGGAAAGGATTATGAGAAAATTAGGACTTTGATTTTCCAGATAAAGAGCAGAAGAAAAGGAGACCTATTTTGTTCTCACCTTTTTTTCTTTAAGAACTAGCATAACCTCATTGCTTCCAATAAGAGATAAAGCAACCTTTGATGGTTTGCCCAAGGGCACCCCAGAAATCCGTGGCAAAGCCGGGAACTCTACACAGCCAGGGTCCATTCATAACACCAGCCTAATTCCCACGAACTGTTAGCCAAAAGGTGACTAGAGAGAGTCTCCTCAAACATTTTTCACATTGAAACAGTGCCCAGCGTATTCCCTCCAGATATACTGTGTCAGGGCTTCTCCTCTCCCTCCCTGCCTTGCTGGACAGGGTGCCAGATATGTCGGGCATATGGTGGCAGTGGGGAAGGTAGTCGTTCGTACAACTTAGCTTTAGTTTGAAATTAAAAAAAGGCTGCAGGATCTGTGGGAACAGGGTATCTAGCAGTGATTGCGGCCATTATTTTTCTCTTTTATAGTGCTACCTTTTAAACTATGCTTGAGATCTTTGTTGCTGTCTCGTACCCTGTGGCACTGGCCTGGCGTGATGAGACTTCGACGAGATACAGCACATAAAAGCATACACTGTAAGTGTGACTAATTGCAATGACAAGGTTGGGTTGGAGGTAACTTGTGAATGATCTAGTGAATTGAAAATGCCTGCGTGCTCTGCCTAGTAGCAGTGAAAAGAGAATATGGGCAGTGCCAGTTGCGTGCTACAGGCAGGAGCCTTGCTGAGAACACAGGAGAAACACACCATACCTTATTAACACGCCCAGCTTCTCAACGAGCTCTTTAAAAAACAAATATATAGCATCAGCAATCAACCATACTATTAATAATAATGCAGTTAAAATGTGTGGAGGAGGTGAATTTGGTATGAATCCAGCATTTGAATTATGTAGTATTAAAATGAAAATCTCTGCTTAGGTACCCAGAGAACACAGACGTTGCTATAAAAACCCAATACGCAGCATACAAAGGCATGCAACTAACTAAAACCCAGCTCAAGTCATGAATAAAAACAATGCAATAATTCTTTGCACTCTAGAGCATCTTTCAAAAATCATTCTGCATGCATTCCCTGGTAAATATAACATCCGTTCCAAGATAGATGAGGAACAGTATCCTGGTTTTCAGGACAGGAAACAGAGTCAAAAATAATCCCACACCCCAACACGGTGGAAGATTATTGATCAGAGCACACTGTGATCATGAATTATACCCTTACATGGAATTTTAGTGTAGCCTTTGAGACATCTCTTCAATTGCTTCCCAAAGAGGAGCAACAAAGTCCCTTTCCTTTCCCTGGGCCATCAGAATGGTGATGCTGAGCTATCGCAGATACTCTCCTCCTTTATTTCTCTTTGATTTTGTCACCTCCTCTTATGTGTGTCATTTTCTTTATCTGCATAAACCTACCAGAGTAAAACTATCATATCTATGATTAAACACATCTCAGTTCAAATAAAAACTTAAATTTATCATCATAGTGTTCATGGTGACACAGTATGACAGACACAAATTCACAGAAAAAGCACATGATTTTTGGTGTTACAGTTAATTCCCTGAAAATATAGTCAGAAATACAGGCTTAAACCAAAATGCAGTCATGATGCTTCAGTGCTTTCCCCTTCCAAATGTAGAAGAGAACAGCATTGTATAAACCAGAGCTTACATGTTATTACTGTTATAACTTACATAGATCTTCTTTATGGTGTGGCACGTTCAGGACCTGATTTTTAACTTATTGCACCACTGTAATACTTGAGAATTTTTTCAGTAAAAATTGAAGTATAAAAATGAGAAATCCACTTCCAGCCTTGAGTATCAACTGGAACATTCATTATACCAAAAAAAAAAAAAAAACCAAACCCAAAACCAACCAACAAACCACCCTACCCCACAACACTACTTTTCTCTTGATAAGCCTTTCCTGGAGCACAAATAAAGTACTGCAGCTCCAGGGAAGGTCTGGTATTTAACAACAATCTAATATGATGTACGTGCGCGTGTGTTATATTTTCCCAAAGTTGTTCAACACCTTTACATTCCCTCCACCCAACAACCGATAGGCCAATATCCTCCTTAAAACTTAAATACTATAGCTTTTCCTCTATTTAACCACTACTGTGGGATTTAAATGACTTCCAGACATAATTTTAATATTAACTCACTTTAGATGGAGGCCTCTACATACTTTACCCCTAATCTTTTTCCATTCTGCTGCTGATAACCTCATCCCAATATAGGATGTACCTTTCCTTGCGAGAGTCAGTGTTTCATTAACCCTGTTCAGGTTTGTATACTGAATCTATGAGAAATAAGTTTACCTGTTTTCAACATTAAACCTGTTGTTTAAAAACTGTTTTAAAGAATATTCATCTAAAACATGTAATTTGTAAGTGATAGCCAAATAATGGTTTAATTATTCCATAGAGTGCTTGCCCTTAAGAAACACTATCTATTAATAGATACCAAACAATTGCTTTTTTTTTTCCTCTTGACCTAAATAGAGCAAAATTGTATATTACATTATAAACTAGAGAATATAAATCGCTATCTAGTGGTGGTTAAAACAACAGCAACAAAGAAACAAACACCAAAAAAGCCTCAGAGCTCTTTGTTTTGTGGAGGCACTTTAGGACAAGTACCTTGATTCCCTCTCGTGGGAGCATGGGGCCCTCCTCTTTACATATATATACACATCACTTTTGTGGGCACAAAAGCTACAGGTCTGTGTCATACAGCTGTAAATCAAGATTTCAGCTAAGTATTCGCCTTCCACATAGATTGGCTAAAGGAGGAAAGAGCGCCATGGACACTAAATGAAGACAGCATGATGAACTCAAACCTGCTGTCACAAGTTGAAGATACTCTGAATGCTGCAAGAGGTTTAGTTTGGTTTTCCACACTAGATTTGAAAAGCGGGTAGTGGCAAGTGGAATTGGAGTAAAAAAATACCTATCATCACTGGATAAGATCTGCACCAACTGGGTGTCATACTTTTCTTCAGAGGAGGGGATGCACCTTTGAGAGCCTCTTGAACACCAAGCATGGTGCTGTTTGAACATGTTCAATGTGCACAGTGCACTTGACTAGGTTACCAGATAAAAAAAAAAAGAAAAAAAGAGACCTACATTTCTAAACAAGGATGCTGCATCTGACTTTATTTCCAAAGTCAAATCATTTTTGGTAAAAGAATGGAACTGCACAGAAGGAAAAAAAAAAAAACCCACACCCAAAACAACAAAACCAAACAAAGCCTGTGAAAACTTTTCCAGCAGAAACCATCTACAGCCCTCAAGGTCAGAAGACACAACACCAAGGACAGAATATCAATTCCTTCTCATTATTTGGGGAATAGTTACCCAGCTGGGATAAATAGAGAGTCCATTTTTGAAGACAGACCAGAAACAAGGAGATAGAAACCTTTTATTTCAATATTCTTAGAGTTGACCAAAACTCTAATATATGACAGACACCTAAACCTATATAACTTTTTTCCTTTCTTTTATTAACATATTTCAAGTTGATCTGGATAAGCTACTGAATTACCGAATATTTGTTGAATTTAAACCTTTACACATTTCTAGACTCATTTGCTGAGTTTGGGGGGGGGTGGGGTGTTATTATTTTTAAATTCAACATGCCCATTGAGGGAGCAAACACTTTCTCCTTTATTCAAAAATTCTGACTTAAAAATTTCTGTAAAACCAACAGTACTTTTTTTTTTCCACCTTTTTGTTATTATAAGCCAAGATCTCATCCCCATTGATTAATGATACTAACCAATGGCCACTGACATCTGATTACCATCAAGAATGTGTTTTCTCTATTAAAAAAAATGGTTAATACTTTAACAGAAACATTATTCAGAAGTTGTACTCCCATATCTTAAAATTTGAAGCATTCTGTCAGGCAGAAAGGAAAAGAAAAACATGTTTCCCCCCTCCTTGCTTTTCATATAGCTGATGAAAAGAAAAATGTTTCCAGTTTTGCTGTGCATTTTGCTGTAAATTTGTCACACATCTCTAATCATTTCTACTAAATGTGGTTACTAGCTTCAGTGAGAGTTTTGTTGGGAGGAAATCATAAGCCTTAAAAAAAAAAAGTGCACATTTTATTAGTTTCTTTTTGAAAATTGTTATCGTTGCTGCAAATATGTCTCCGTCGGAGAAGTCTAACACTAAGGAAACCATTGCGAGGAGGAGGATGTGAGGCATCTTATCACAGCAATGAGTGGGAGTGCATTTCCTTGTAGTTGCTGTAATAGTAGTGGTAATTCTTAACTAAAAGGCCATAACGATAACATCTAGAAAATGGCACAGTGCTCTCTGTAATGTAACATGAATATTCCAGAGCAGGATGATAAGCAGCTGCAAACAAAACAAATTAATTCATAAAAATTATATAGCCTCACTTTGCACTGCTTTAAAGATAAATAGGTGAAGGGTGAAGGAAGCTTCAAAACAGGATTTTTTAGCTCTTTTTTTTTTTTTAAGCATCTGAAGGAGGAAGAGCTTTGCATGGGAGAAGCTCCAAAATTGCCATTTCAAGTGTTTTGTTTTGTTTTCAAAACATATTTGACTTAGGACAAAAGGAGGACAAGGAAAGTCTAAGTAACACTTTCAAGTAAAAAGGGATGACCAGGAGGGCAGAATTTTGGTCGAAGATTTCTGTTACATCCTGTACGTCCAGTCTCCAGGCAGAACTGGGGCAAATGAGCCAAAACGCTGAACTCTATCAATGCCATTCTGGCTTTTGAATGAGTGTGACAGTGAGAGACTGTGGGAAGCAACTTAACACAAATGGAAAATTTGCAAGTGAAGAACTATAATAATCGTCTCCCATAACAGTCAGATCAGGTTTCAAGGGGTTTTTTGTTTGCTTTTTTGTTGTGGTTTTGGTTTTTTTTTTTCTTCTTCTCCCACTCTTGATGAGTACAGTTTAGCTGGCACATTTTGTTCAGGATACTTATGAGAATGACTAAAAATTTGCTGCTACTGATAAATAGATTAGGTCGCTCAGACTACAGCGTGGACAAACAGCAGCAAGAGTCTCGCTGAACTCCACTGACTGTCATATACCTAGAGAACAACTTGGGCAAGTATGGAAAATGTTTCTTTTAATTATTTCCACATCTACAGCTGCTGCAAATCAGAAGTTTTCAGTTGAATTCAGTATAGTGTAGCAATCGCCCAGCTGGGAATAGCAGCTTTCTCCCTCCCCAGGCACGTGCCTCTGTACAGAGCAGCTCTACCGTAGGCCCTCAGCATCCTTGTGTCCAGGGCAAAAGACACAGAGTTCAACCACCCCAGAGTACCACGCAAAGTAGGTCAACCGGATGCGAATTTACCACAAGTTAACTATTTATTCTGCAGTAGCACCCCTAGTGCATCTCTTGCCACAGTCCATACCAGCTGACCCCACTTTCAGTAAATTAACACAGAAAAAGCTAAAGTTTTGCAAGTTCACGTCCTAGCCTACCGTATTGCAAGAAGTTTACGTTGCCAAAACCTTTGCAATTTCCAGTAGCGCAGCCCCGTGCCCCCTTCCCCAGCCAAAGCCCAACCACAGAAATACTCAGTGTAACGCACACACGGTTTAAAGTGCTTGGACTTATTCCCTTGGTTGCAGCCAGCGCTTGGACCAGTTGATCTCTTTTGAAATAGTCCTTTTAAATCTGGCGGTGGTACTGCACCATTAGCTTCCACCACAAGCAGACACTGCATCACGTTCAAGAAAACAGTAACTCCCTGACCCAAAAGTCATCTCGCCTGTTGTCAAGCCGTATATCTTCCCCGCCTCAGTCACAGCACAGCTCTTGCTCTGTTTACAGTTGACAAAATGACATCTATACACGGCATATATTTCACTGCTACGCTACTTCTATTTGGCAAAACTAAGGAGAAATTAGGATTTTGCAACTTTTTCCAGTAGCTACTTGAATTTAATGCCTTTTTCCATTAAACAATTAGTAGGAACTTGTGCTAATACATTCAAACAAATTCCAGAGCCACTAGAAACTGTGCAAATTCATGCTGATATTTGATTCGCTGTTACATATCACTTGTGCCCTGTTCAGCAAAACCAGATTAGATGTGCATTAACACACTCATCTACATTGAAGCAGTGTACTACAGGAAAATGAGAAGAGTAGTTTAGAAAGGCAGGTTTTGGTTTTTTGTTTTGTTGGGGTTTTTTTTTCCAGGGCAAGCAGCTCAAACCTGATTTTGCTAGAGACCCCCTTTCCTGGATCTTCAGCTTCATACCCAAAGCTCTCTGTATTTCATTTGTACCTTTGGCTATATATTAAGAGTTACAGGAATAACTGCCATATTTCTATTTGCATTGGATTCAGTCAAAATGTCTTTGATATTTCAGTTTCTCAATTGACAAACTTAAGCTCACAACTAATACATGAACCTTTAAAGGGACACACGGTGGAGAAACCCCTAGACAGCACTTGGGAGCAGCCACCAACTGTACCAGGGCAGGGAAGTCCAGGGTGTGGTGGAGGTGTTACAGAGGAAGACACAGGAGAAGCCAGAGACTAAACCTGATGATGGAAAGAAAACTTCCTAAAAGACTTTTCAGCACCACACAGCATATGCTACAACTTTGAGAAACACTTACTTGACCAAAACCAAACCTAGGAGCAAGAAGCAGCCCACAAGGACACAGCAATCAATCATTTCTGCCTTCCGTGGCTATTTTGAGTTTTCTCTATTTAAGACCATCTTCAGCTTCATTCCAACAAAACCTGGCTTTGCCAAATTTAAAGCCTTTTGGTCCCCATCAACCACAACAAAGAATATACCCAGGCAAACTCACCACAGAGCTCCGACTGACTCAGAGCCCCACCTCAGCCTCACACCTCTCTTTATTATTAACACTCTAATAGTTTAATCCAAATCCTCCAGAACAGAGCCAAACCACACACTGGGTTCTACATGACGCACAAAAACCATCAGACAGCCAAAAGCTGCACCTCTCTTACCTTGATGGGCCATGGAGCTGCAAGTGAATCTCAGACGCAGGAGGTTGTTGTGGTGGTGGTGGGACCTTCTCGCTCAGGCATTGCAGGGGGATGTGTTGACACAGAGCAGAACTTCACAGACACTGAGGAGCAACACATTCAACGTGACCTCCTTCCATGGTGCCCAGGCTGTTGGGGTGTGGGAGGGGACTGGCTGCCCAGCAGTGACCCCAGCACCAGCCTCATCACTCTCAGGTGAGTAGCATCACCCCACACCCACAGCCTGAGCCAGCCCACAAACTTTTACCTCTGGTGTACTTAATTTTGAGCTCCAGACTATGCCAACCACTTCTTCAATTCCATTAGCAGTCAGGTCTGCAACCAGCAAATGCCCTTCAGGTGTCTATAGAGCTTGAGAGGGCTGTAATTACCTCAGCTGTAACAACAAACCAAAGTATTTTCATATTCTAGTTTTTTTTCATTGTTTTTCACTAACAATGACCTACTTAAAAGCAAGAATAATCCTTTTTAGATTAAATAAACAAGGCCAAAAGCTTTTCCTACGCATTGCTAACCTGATTCCCGGCTGTATGAAGAGGTGTGCATGAGGTACAACTGTTGAAGTGACCCCTCTCCCTGCATAACACTGGAAAGATTATTTTTTTTTTGCCACGCACATGCCAGCTTGGAGGCCCACCCTGCAAAACAGAGGTGAGGATGTGGTAAGTTAATTTAAGGTGGGGCCACAAAACTGACCCACAGCTGAATTTTCAGGACCTCAGCCTCTTCATTAGCTCCAGAGGGGGCTGGGAGGTGATGTGGGTGCTGTGTGTGTATACATTAAACATACGTCTGGTAGCATGGAGGGGTGCAACCTCCCCAGCAAATGCAGTGGCTGAAAGTGATGCAATGAAGCTTGAACTGAGACACGGTTTTCTCTGGAGACTTCCCCTGGGAATGCTCTTGGCTGCTAGCTCAGGTAACGAGGGAAAACAGAGATTTCCCCCGCAGGAAGGAACCCTCTTCTCCTCATTAGCTGGGGAGCACGCAGATGGTGGTCTCACTCATTGCTCCTGCGTGCAGACTTCTCATTTAGCTGTTTCTACCCCAGTCTATCTCCTGGGTTATTTACATTTTCCTCCTTTAGCTCTGTTAGGTTCTTTGTGATGAAGAATTTTTTGAAAAATGTATCAGTGGCATCAAAATACCTTTTATAAGCATCACACTTTATAATACCTCTAGGGGTTAAAAATATATTTTATTTCTCTTTGCCACCTACCTCAAGTGCTGAGTCTCAACCCAAATGATTTCTTTGTGGAAACCCTTTCTTAAAGGGACTGCTAAATATGTCCAAGTACATAGTGACCTGACAGATATTTCCTGGGGCATCCAGTAGTAGAAAAATGTTTGATATTAGTCATCTCCCACACGTTTCTTCCCTTATAGGCAATGGAAATTGTTTCCTTTATACATATTCTGTTAGGTTCCCAAATCTGCTGGGTGTTTTCTTGCAGACTGATGATCTGCTTATTGGGTTTCCCCTCCCTTTTCCCAGAGAAATGAGCCTGTCACAATCCACTTTTTAACTTCTATGTTACAGCAAAATCTTTTTAAGGACATGTATTGTGGGCAGGCTTTTCCAGCTCCTGTTAACACTCTGTCCAGAGCACCCCTGTTTACAGGAGGACAACTTCCATCTTTTTCTCGAGTTTTTCATGCCCCTGCCCTTTCACAACATATGCAGTGGATGAATCCTGGTATTTTATGGCAAATAAAACTCCTTAAAAAGTTATTTCACCTATTCACAAATTCCTTTAATAGAGATAATTTCAGGAACATCATCCCTGTATTTTACTTAAGTCCTCATTGTATTATCTATAGTTTTCTTTTTTTTTTTTTTTTAATATTTATACTATTAAAACACAGAGTTGTTTACTCAAGTCGAGCTGAAGAAAGTGTTCTCCTCTCAGACTGACAGAATAGGTCACTTAGTTTTCTAACAAGACTACCATAACAAACTCCTTTGAATTAATAATACTGATTTTAATTTGGTAACTCCATATAGTCTGCCAGTCCCCTTACTATATCACCCACTGCATTTCTGGCATCCTCTTCATACACCAAGTATACCAACGTTTGGCCAGCTATCATAGTATGTACAAGCTCCAAATCTTTATCTGTCGTGGATCGACCTCTGAGTTGAGTTTGGAGAGCTCTCTGCTCCAAGAGTAGTCTGCATATTCCCCGCACCCCCAGGATATGTGTGATTTCCCTCCCTTAGGAAATTTTAACCTTTTCAAAAGTTAATTCCAAATGTTCTGTTTGCTTTTTTGTGTGATTTCGGATGGTGTCAGTCTGGTACTTTTATGAGTCAGATCCCCGTAATTGCAAAATGCAATTAGCACAGTTCAGAGCATCCATAGTTTCATTTTATTTTTGTGCCTCAGATTAAAGACATATTTCTCATATACTCTGTTTTTACATGGCATGTTATATTCAAATCTCTGCAGCACAGTTTTATGGTTATCGTCCTACAAACCAACTGAAAACAGTCAAAAAAGTACAGTGTTTCAGAACTTATCTTCATCAGTAAAGTGCTTTGGTTCACTTTCTTTTTCCCTATGCTCATTTCCTTCTAACATGCAGTGTTCAGTAACCGCTCTGAATCACCCGCCTTGAAAAAGATTTGCTGTTTGGCGATTCATCTGCCTTTGCCTACCAGACCTGTTTTCTTTTTGTTCATCCCTCCCAAAACTTCGTGCTCTAAGAAGCAAAGCCACTTAAAATACAACTGCTAGTATCACGAAGGCAATCCAGATGAACTCAACTTTTCCCTGTATAACTAGGACCTGATTCCCTTTTAGGAGAAGCTGATGTGAAACTGATATGAGGAACCAGCAAAGGGGTTTTAAGCTCTGTCTTCCAGCTTTACTGACTCATGAATGCCACTTGGATGAGTCCTACAGAAAAAAACAACCCAACCCGGGGTTTCAGAAACAAACTTCAGGCACAAGCCATCGGACTGATGCTGGGGCTGGCCAAGCCCCGCCTGATCCCAGCCTCCTCGGGGACCACAACACCTCCAAATGCCTGGATCATCTCCCTCCTCCAGGAATGTGACCACAGCAGGAGTCACCCGATTTCTTCTTTGCCTCTGTTCCAGCTTAGTGCAATACAATTGATAAACCAGCCCTGAAAATCCCCAGGATTACTTTAAAGATTTGGTTTCCTTCTTAAATGCAGACAGTGTATGAGCACAAGCACCAACAGGTAGAAGCATACTGATAAACTAGACTTTAACCTGCAAAACCCAATTGCCAGATCCTTTCAAACCCTCACTCAAACATTATTTATCATGTGTTTGAATGTTTAAGTGAAGGGAAGAAAGTAAAATAGAGAAGAAATATTATTTTAAAATTACTCCTAAATTACTCCTAGCTTGCTCTACAAATGCCTGCTTTTTTATTAATCTTTTTTTCTTCTAAAAGATTTTCTAAAAGTTTCTAAAAAAAAATAAAGTGGAAAATGAAACATATAAAAAGGCAAATAACAATGCACAGCTGTAAAGACATGCATTTTGAAAAAGCATCCCACTAGTCACCTATCTTATCAAAGATATAAGTGTGGCACAAAGCAGATGGATAATAAAAGGATACCACGTAACCACTCAGCTAATCTATCCAAATTGGAAAGAAGATATTAAGACTCAGAGGTAGTATTTAAATAAAGGAATATGCACCATGTGGTTCAAAGCATTGTATAAAATGTCATGTTAGAAATGCTAATATTCTAATAAATAGATATATCCCATCTCACATTCCTTTGGATTTAAAGCTTTATAGTATTATAATATGCTAAGTTACACATCCAGGGCCACAGTCAGAGGTGACACAAATGGTTGTGCAAGGTACACGTTGGCAAGTGTGTGCAAGCTCCAGTAACTCGCAGCAGAGAAGGGAAAGTGCAGGGCCGGGAACACATTACAATAGGGAGTAGCTGGATAGAAGAAATAGGAAATAAATAAAATTATGTAAATGCCTGCTATGCAAATTTGCCACATCTTTTAAAAAGCCAGTGAATTGCATGATATCTATTTCTCCACACAAATAATTGTCAAGATCCTGGGTGTACTATATTCAGGGGGCTGGTGCGGGGTGAATAAACATCAGGGCTGATTATTTCGACTGAGTCTAGGATGTAAGTGGTTTTTCAGGTAAACAAGACCAATGCCTGGAGCAAAGAACCATAGCAATATGGCCAGAAAACTGCATAGATAGGTGTCGTACAATGGCATTCGATTAAAGACGGTTGAATATTTTTTCAATTACTTTTTAAAAACTGTAACTGAAAATCTTGGGTTTCATAGAAATGCATTGCTAAATTAAAAGCACACATCTTGAAGAATATTTTATTGTTTGGTCACAAACACTTTGAGTAATGAGAAACTATTTCCTGACCAGCTCCCCACTGTGTAGTAACTTGAACAATGGCTGTTCCATGAAGAAACCAAGATGATGGGAAGAAAACAGATCTTCCAAGAACTCCTGTCAATTGCTTGCTGATTGTGGTGTAAAACGTTGACTACTGAGGCTAGAATTCAATTCAATAAATTAACTGAGCAAATTATTTCATTCTTCTTAAAGGTAAAAATTCAGAAAATGCAACACATCATAGATCTATATCATAGCTTTGTGCGAATACATTACAAAAGCAAAAAAGCAGTCCAGCTCCTTCACGTCAAAAATTAACTGCGTGCTTTGGCAGACTCTTGCCACGAAGGCTCCTTGTCCCTCCCTGTCTTACGAGTTCCTTAAGATGCAGCATGGACTTTTTATTAAGACCAGGAAACAGCAGAGTTTGCAGCGGTTCCTGCAAGCTACTGGTAAAGTAACAGCGCTCAGGTTATATTTTACATCATTGACTGCATCGCTTTTTATTATCCAGAGTTTCCTGCAAGTGCTGTAATATTATATATTGATATATATTTATATGATTATATATACATATATAGACAAGCAGATATATAGATATAAATATATCTATGCATTATATATACATATATGTACATGAAAACATACACATCCCTAGATGTTTGCATGAGGACTTTGTTTTCTTCGCCTGAAGTAAACATCACGCAAGTACCTTCAGGTTCAACCATGATGTTTTTCATTTACGGTGCCACTAAGCGTGTAGGTATGCCTGACCGCTAACCCGACGTGTTCCTGTCGCTGGGGACGGCAGGTTCTTTCATCTTCTTAATGGACATTCCTCTACGAATGTCTGTGGCCTACCTGACTATAATCCTTTAAATTTTAATTCACTTTACATTTAGCCGAGTCATAAATACCATTTAGGTACCAATATTCTGCTTTATGCAATCCCTAAGGTGGTGCTTTTATTTTAATGAAGCCATTTGCAACATAAGAGGAAAAAATATTCCATCTTTGATTGAATATATTTGTCAGTTTTATTCCCGACTGGCATTTTTATGTGAAAACTTGAATAAAACTAGGGGATAGCTGCTTACCAACTGGGATAAAAGTTTCAGTGTGTTTTTGCCTTCAAAATTAGCTGAATAAATGGTCTTTGAAATTCATTTTGAAAACATCAAAGTTAACCTCAACTGTAATCAAAAATAAAATCCAGAATTAAATTACATTACAAATGAAAAATTTCCTTGGTTATTCGATATTTTATAAGAAATTATACAACAGCAGATAACAGACCTTTCTATTAAAAATGTTACTTTAGTATCATAGAAGAGCAGTGACTTACTGCACTTCTACAATTATATGAGAAGCCAAATGTTGGAAGTCATCTAATATTATTTCTTTTCTCAGTTTTTCTGTCGTGAAGTAGTTTGTATCTAGTAAGTTCATGTCATTTCAGTGGATGAGAATGTTTTAAGTGATCTTGGTTTTGCTTAATGTGATGATCCAAAAAATAAGAGAACTAAGGCGATTTTGCATAACTGACAGCAAAGTTCCTAACTTGAATCTGCATAATACCCTCTTCCTGGATAATTTGGTTTTCCTATTTCTCTAGCTCTGGTGCAATGGGAGCTACAACAGCAAAGTGCCCTTCCCTTGTGCATGACAGGCAGAGGTTGCCTTGCATTAATGTTCTCTGTATCAGAGTAAATAGGATTTTATCGTATCATCACTGTCACGGACCAAAATGGTCCAAAATCTTTTATTAGGGGGAACCGTAACACTTAATCATTTCCAATCATGTTTACAATCACCCAGATTATAATTAAAAACGATGCCAAACAGAAATTATCGCAGCATAATATTCAGGCCAGTTCTGGCTGATGCTCCTGCAATAGAGGGAATTCGGTTCAAAACACCCTGAGGTTCAGGTGCCTCCTGCTCCCAGCTCCGGTCACCAGGACGGGACAGACGCAGGGGTTTATACTGGTGTACGGCACCAGGGGTATCTGATCTCTGACTGTGAAGCACTGCTGGAATTAGGGCAAATGCAAATTAATACTGAAACAACCAGAATAAGAAAGTCTGCTTTTCAGTTTCCTTAAAAACATAATAAATTGTCTCCTTACACTTCCCTCAACAGAAAGTGCAGTAACAGAATATGTTTTCCCAAAAAGCTGTTGAAAAGCATGCTGTCAGAAACATTTTTAAAGACAATTCTAGCTTTAGTTTTATCCTCATAAAATTTCACTGAGGCAGGTAAATGGCATTATTGCCATTTTATACATAGCAAATTACATCATAGGTCCCAGAAGGCAGCGAGCTGCCTAGCTTCTGCTGAAATCAGCCCGAGTTAAGCATCTGGAAACACTACAAATACTTAATATTGTGTATAAACCAGATCACAGCTCTCCAGTAGCAGGGGAATGTTACCTAGCTCAAGGTGAACACCACCTTAGCAAGGAAGAGGTGCCCCAGAATTAGAGTTATTAACTCAGAAAAAGTTATCATTAGAGTTATTAACATTAGCAATTTTCTAATCCTCACCAAAAACCCCTCTGTTATTAGAGAGGTAAGAAACTTTTAAAACTGTTTTAAGTCTGTTTTATAGAAGTTATTGCAGTGTAAAGACAGATTTCCTTGAATACTTAATAATTTTGAAGAACTGGTGTTTTTTTCATTTGACTGTACACAGATGATTTACATACATAAAGTTGCAAAACAGTTTCAGGTCAGCTCTTTGTACGCTAATCTACCCACTTACTGACACTTAGGGGTTTGCGTGCAAGCGTTTGTGCCAACTAAATGTACATTGCAATTATTTTAATGAGTACTGCAAAAATGGTTGTATGGATATTTAAAAATGCACATTTGAAAATCTGTCCAGCCTTGTCCAGCCTTCTTGTTTCATCCTGACCCAGGCCAGCAGCCTTTCCCGCTCCTTGGGGAAGGGGTAAAGTTGTGAAACCTGAACACCTCCTGCTTAGCCCAAAGGTGAAGAATGAGAACCAATTTATATCAATTTCCATGGCAGTACAAAATCTGAGCTCTGTCCCTCAGGATTTGTGAGGCTGGAGTACCCTATTTTGGCCAATGACCACAGCACCACCCAAGCGTTATTATCTTGTTTCCATCAGCCATTGAAATGGAAAGGAACATTAATGTTGTTAATTACCTGCTTCAGGAAACACCTATGAAAGTCACTGGCTTCAGCAGTAGAAAACCGATTCCACAGAATCTATCGCATTTGGTTTGATCCACAGCTCCTGAAGTCAGTGGGAAAAAATGCAATTAATGTCCAACTAATTGATGGATGGGGTCACTACTCCAGTTTTCTGCATACTCAGATGTCTATTTTTTCAACTCTGCCAAAAACGTTAAAAGTTTGGTTTTAATTAATTGAATGCTAATGAATAGTGCCAAATTCACAAGAACAAAATCCTTTTCAGATCACGGTTTCCTGAATCCTATAGCATCCCAATGAGGCTCAGCTCCAAGGAGGAGTGACTGTGGCACAGCTCTGCACCCGGGGCGGTGTGGGCACCGAGGTTTCTGGTCAGACCGCGGGAGCTGCTGTCTATTCCAACATTTAAAGCGAATACAAAAGTCTCTAGCAAAGGGATTTAGGTCAGTATTTACATATTTGTCCAGTGACATTATGGGTGCTGTCAGCTAATACAACAAATGCATTTGTTGTTTTGATTGTTTATATTTCGGTTGCTTAGAGTTTTAGTTCTGTTTAGATTGTTGATATCTAGCAATACATATACTTGGAATAAGGGCAAAGTCAAGGTCAGTGCACTGGCAGATTCATTTCAGACCTTGCCGTCTGGATGAGGAGTTGCTGGATACTCTTGAGGCAGTTCCTACACCGACGGATGTGCTCAGGAACGGCTTCTCTTGTTACTAGTAAGAGCCGAAGTTCTCATCAAGCAAATATTGCCGGATGGTAAGACCAGACAGAAGGTTTTGTATGATATGGATCTTGATTTAACGAGCTGAAGGGATGTCTGCAATATAACTAATGCAATACTGGACAGCTCTAAGAAAACAGTGAAGTGTTCCTGCATATTCTTGTGAGCCAAAACAACAACAACAAAAATATTTATAAGAGTAATTATTAGTGTACATCACTGATATTTTTTTTCTGTTACGTGTTTTCCCTAGTTACAAACTAAAATTATAGAACCAGCTGATTTCCTATAAAACAAAGATATCTAGCTCACCAGCAAATCTCAAGAGTTTATAGAGAAGAAAAGCGTAGCTAATTATCCCT
Source organism: Grus americana (assembly GCF_028858705.1). Taxonomy (NCBI): domain Eukaryota; kingdom Metazoa; phylum Chordata; class Aves; order Gruiformes; family Gruidae; genus Grus; species Grus americana. Next base: position 3,889,385 of record NC_072857.1, on the reverse strand, counting down.
ACTTTATGGGTAAAATGAGATACAGCTAGGGTGACTTGACTTGCCCAAAATCATTCCATCTGGCAGGGGTTTAGGTATAGCCGGTCACCTCAGTACCAAGCCAACGCTTTAGGCAGTAAGTAGTACTGTCCACATGTCTCATTTAACCAGTTATCTGGTTTATGCATTATCTTATCATAAAGATGTTTATAAGAGCAGACGGTACAGTATATAGGACTCTAGGCAGAAGCTTTGAGTATCACTTTATCTTGGCTGCACCACTCATTCCTTCTTAGACCAGATTTGAGCTAACAGCAGGTCATACACATCTGTGCCAGGTACTGAAATGACCAATTATTGAAAAAGGAAATAAAATTAAAAAATATAGGTACAGTTAAAAATTTGAGTACTATAGTGTTTTCCCATTGAATGATCATGCAGGTTTTGGTAAATACTTCCTAAGCCATCTTCTCCATACACTCCATTTACAACCAACCTAACTGAGAAAACAGCATCTCAAAAACATCATAGGATAAGGGTCACTCAGACCCATATCTCATCACTGTGATTTCATGCAACTTCCTATCGGCAATCAGAGTTCAGTAAGGACAGCAGGATTTCGCTCCTTATGTCTTATTAAAAGTTCGGATAAGTAACTACAGACCAGGGCTGGTTTTGTCAGGGACAAACATATCTGTTTTGAAATTTGATCAAGTAAAGAGTGCAACCACCAAGACGTGAAACCACTCTTAGATCCATGGCTATTCTGGCCGACTCTTAATTTATATGACTTTATAAGATGGTTTTCTCAAACTTTCCTTTTTTTTTTAGTTCCAATTTATTTGTTTTATTTTCTTGATTTGTAATCTTCTTCATTCTTTTTTACTGCTGTTATGCACAAGGATGAAAATTTAAGAGCTTTTTCATACTGACTGCAAGCTCTTTTGTAGTCAGTATGGCAGCAACTTTCTACTTATTGAACCATTTCTCCTTCTATACTACAGCATATGGATCATTATTCTACTTGTGTGCATTCTGTTGCATTTCATCACAGTCTTGGTTTTGACTGTACGTTAACCTCTTCTGAGCTTGGATATTTTTTTTCTGCTCTCTGTAACTTGTTTTTACATCAAGTCTCAGTCCAAGTGGTCAATCTTCCATTTACGCCCCTTCAGTCCATGTTTATAGTTTCAGAATTTAAGGAGAGAAGTAAACTTCATATCTTTTCTAATCTCCTAGAGATCAGACCACCACATTACATACCCTCCAGATGCCCCTGTATTGCAGCCAAGAATTTAGGTTAGAATGAAACATTTTAAGCCCCAAGAAACTAAACCGCTGTCTGACAAACAAGTTGTGAATAGTCATTAGGAAAACCCATATGATGGCCTGCAAGAGAAGATACTTGTACTATGAGGTGCTGAGACTCCACATCCTCAGGAAGGATGGTTCTGTGGCAAAGAACATAAGGGTATTAAAGTATATATGAAACTATAAAGTATAAAGGTATATTTTTACCTGCTTATTTTCTCAAAAGGCATTTTTGTCCTCCAAATTAACATTCTCTCCCCCCAACATGCACATAAACACCACCACGTTTCTTCTACGTAACAATAGTGCAATACTTCCCAAAGCAATGTTCACGAGTAGTATAAAGTATCATGTATTTGGCAATTTCAGTGCTAGAATGAGTATTTCCTGAGGGGCGTCTAAATGAGGCTAGGTTCTGTATGACACTTCATAACGAAGTGACACACACACACAAAGCTAAATCATCCCCAAAGTCTACATTATCTGTCCTACAGAAACTCTAAGTGTGTCTGAGTGCACTGTAACATGCGTGTCACCTTCTTTTGAAAGCAAGCAAATATAGTACAAATCCATACTTAGAAATTCAGTCACTTCAGTTTTTAACAAACATCTTTCCTAATTTCTTCCTACACCAGACTGCCTCTGACATAAGACCCCATGTTTTAGAAAATGTAAAAAAGAGAAGAAATAAGAACTTACGGTGAACCTGCCTAAAAGTTAACAAATGTCCTAATTCTTTGGAGGTACCGCATTACAGAGCTGGCGTTGACATGCCATAGTATTCCTGTTGGCATTAACTTTGCCTGGTTTATTTACACTCATTTCCTTACACCACCCCTCCTGATGGCCCTTTCCTCGACATGTCAGTCCCGCAGAAGGCAGCGGGCAGACACCCACACTGGTTTGACATTGGCTGTGTAGGACCTCAAGGCAACCTGGGCACAACGCAGGCAAATTTATAGACCTAGAGCTGAAACACAGGGCTGAGACACAAGAGTTACCACAGGTTGAAAAATCACTAAGTACCTGCTGAAGTGCTCTGCCCAATTTGTATGTTCTTGGGTCATCTCAAAAGAGGATAAAACAAGTTAGATTAGCAAGTTGAAGATAATGTATTTTACCTTTCAGTTGCCACAGGCTATGAGGGTGCACCAAATTGGTTTCTGGGGCTCAGCTGATGTCTGTTAATTTGTCAAGCCACAGTAACTCAATGCCATTATGCTAAATGCCTTACGCTAGCAATCAAAATACAGTTATAGATACTAATGTACCATCTTAGAAGCCATGCTCAGCTAATACAGAAACGCCAGAAAACGTGTCAGAGAACCTTTTTCTTTTCCTGTGCCTCAGTGGTGGTTGATCCAGTCGGGGGTTCGGCTATGACCCCGTGTTACGTCTCACCACCGATGGTAGTGATTCCTCTAGGAATCCTAGTATCCAGGACCTTCTTGCTCAGACAAGCACACAAGACTGAAGCAGGGCACTGACTGATCACTTACAATTACTGCTTTGAACTGAAGCCTGGAGTCCATGGGAGAGCTCTGCTACACAGCGTTTCCCTCTAGCCATGTCCAGATAAGTTAGAAACATGTTGTGACCTTCTATATTTATTTTTCCCCCGGAAAAAAACCCCTCAAATCTTCATTTTTTCCCTCTCTAACAAGCATACTTGAGGTTCACTATTACACAGGGGTTTCTTTTTTTTAATTTTACTCTGTGTTTCACTGTCTATTATTACTTACATATTGAACTAAATACTAAAGATGCTGTTCATCATTCAGGCTGGTAAAAGTATTCCATCCTTATAAATTGTTTGCAGATTTTTTTGTTTTTCTCAAAGCATGTGCCACATTTTATAGCTCTGGGCTTCACCTCATTATTTCAAAATACGTTCCTTAATTTACTGAGATAATGCAAATAATTTTCTTATTGCTATAGTACCTGGTGTGTAGCCACAAGAGGAAGACAGGTCAGGATCTCTCCTACACGCTGTAGCAGAGTGTCAGTGCTGAAATCAGCATCGAGGGTACTTAGAATAATATTACTGTGCACTAACATTGTAACCCATCAGTTTCTTTAAAACAGCATAAATTTATTCAGCTTTCTATTTATTCTACTCCCAGCCCTCTCAAAGTGGTAGTGAGGAAGTTAAAGGCTTCTGGGACTGGGATACTGGGGTGGATTCTGCAAACCAGCCTAGACAGGTTCGGGTTTAACTTTTGGCCGACGAGCTTTCGGGAGGGTGGTGGGCACCACCGAGACCTCCTGGAAAGGTCATGGAGCTGGGCAGGTTTAGTGCAGCTGTAAGACCAATTTACACAGCGAGTGTCTCACAGTTGTTTTCTTAACACGCTACGTAATACCGGGATACTGAACCATGGATAGGTCTATAACAAAAGCAATATTTACTTCAAGCCGTTTCAGTTAATACCTGTGAAAGGATTAATGCTGTAGACAAGCCATTAATGGCAACAATGATCATCTATTATATGTCATGAGGTGTGACAAAAAACTAAACTGCAAAAATTAAGCTCTTTACTAGCTTAAGGAGATTTCTGGTTTAGGTGCCTATACAAGGATACGGGATAGGCTCTGTTTCACCTTATAAAAGAAACATTAAGGATCAGTAAGACATGATGCAAGACACTTACAGGGCCTGGGTGGCCAGGTGAGATATGAAATAAAAGCTATTTTATAATAGACTTACAGTAAACAAATAACATGAATATTTGGAGCTGATGAAAAGATTGTAAATTAGATATCCCTGAATGCTATTAAATGTCGGAGTCACAGGATCTTTTGGCAAACTTACTAAAAGGTTGCACAGTGCTTTCAATGTAAAATCAACCTCTCCAATGGACGGTAATCATGTCAACACTTATTTTATTTCCATCTTGCGGATGCAGACCATAACACACAACAGATAAACTGTCTCATGTTTGCTTTTTGAAAGGGGACAGGGTAGAAAGCAAGTACCCCTCCATGTCCTCATCCTCAGCACCCAGCCACGTGCTCTTAGCCTGGAGTAGGAGCGGGTCTATCTTCCCTTGACATTCACTTTGAAAAGGATAGTATTGGTCAACTCCGATAAATTCTGGACCAAATGTGATTCTCAGTAACATGGCTGCTACGCTGGGCTGCAGATGGGAAACAAACATGACAAAGATTTTCTCCCAGTCTATCTTCCCAACAGCACTGGAGGCTTTTCTGCTCTGAATCCACTGTGCTGGAGCTCCTTTGCCATAGGATATGCCCTGCCAAGATACGCACTTTTAGGAGGAAAATATACTCCGGAGTGAAAGCTGTGTGGCTCAGAAGCAATCCTCCATCTAAGCTAGCAGATGAAGACAAGTTTTAATTCCTCCACTGGCAACACAATTGGCTCCTACACAACATTGAACGGGCAATAAGAGCTACTTTTATCTAAATAAATCTATCTAAATAAAATCTAAATAAATAAATAATCTAAATCTATCTAAATAAAAATTTAGATAAATATTATAACCAGTTATGAAACTATATTTCTACATAGGTGGTCAAGTCTTGTGGATTCCCCTGGGGAATGCCCATAAACCCATGACACATTGGTCACAGACATTAGCATGACATAGAGCTTGAAATTTGTGAGCCTTGGTGAAACTGCACTGTTGTCGTGTGCTCTTGTGATGTTTGGATTAAATCAGCCGCAGTGTTAAGGTTTGAATCTCTCTCTTTCTGACAATGGAGATTTCACTTGGATAAAAGCATGAACTGAGTTCTTAAGCATAATAAATTATTTACATCTCCAAAATACATCACTATGTCACTGGTAATATGGCAAGTACAAACTTGGTTATTCAAAGAGTGGCTGGCTTCCTTTGGAAATAAACATACAAGACAAAGTTGTCTTTTTCTGCAGCTAACCCAATAAGTTTGCATCATGAGGTTAGAACAGAACACTTAAAATGCGTACAATTACAGCCACCTTCACCAGGTCGATCTATCGGTGACCATATAGCACTCTTTGGTTTTGACATCTTCCCTCAGGGCGTCCCCTGCACCCATATCTTCCCCAACCTAATTGCACAAATACTGCTGATTTTTGCCTCGCGTCATCCTAAATGTTAAGTTCTCCTGTTTATGTGCAACCACTTCTCATAACTTCAACTGTACCATTGCCTGAAGATAGGTTAACATTTAGTGCTCTTTAGCAATAACGCTAGTACTGTAAACCTTCATTAGACCTCTAAAAAACCTTCCCCAGACTGAACAAAATTCCGTTACATCCTCTCTGCTTTCTGGCAGTCATTAATGGGAATGAGCCGTGCTGCCTCCCAAGCTCCCCAGAATTCACGTCAGCATCCCACACCACCAGGAAAAGCCGAACCAATGCCATGCAAAGAACAAAGTTTTAAGTGAAACATATCTTTTTTTATTTTTTTCCCCCTCTTTTTTTCCTTTTTTTTTTTTTTTGTTCTGTTAGAAAACTATATCCACTGCACAGTCAGGTTTTAGCCTTCAGAGTAACCATTCAAAAACGGGTTTACCGATGATAAAACTGGTGTCTATCTTGTACTTTTCAACAGGTGAACTATCTAATAAGCAGCAGAATTCCTGCGCTAAAGAGATTACGCTCTGAAGCGCCGAATGCAGTAAAATGCTGCGTTAAATTTAGCAGGTGCTTGGTGTGCATTTATTAAGCGATTATTCCCTGTGCTGCTAATTCCCTCCACTCTACATTCAAAACCTTCAGCTTTCTTTTGCAATGACTCTTCCTATGTCTTTGAGCTCGCTCTCCGCTGAAGAAATTCACTGCTGCTCCACCAAAGACCCATACATCGGGTAATTGCAGTTAAGAGGGATTCTGAAGGTTTAAGTTGTGCTCGTCCTGGCTCTCCACGCAGGAATGAATTTCACTCCCCATGTACGTGCGCATTTGGAGGCTCTACAGTGTTTTTGAGTCACAAATTGTCGTTTTATTCTGATGGGTTTTTATTGCGTGTGAGGCTAAGCTCTTGAGTCATGGCATTCTTGTGTTGATTGGAGAGGGAAGGAAGCACTTCTAAGGAATTACTATGTTTTCTAAATAATTCTAAATAGATATTGAGAAAAATATATTACATAAAGTGAACCTACTTCAACCCACTTCTGATGGGTTTTTTGAATCATTCATGCTCATTTATAAGAAAATTAGCTTAACTTTGCCTCAAATTAAAAACTGAATTTAACTTATTCTCTATCCTCCAACACATATTATATATGTATATAGTAAAAAGTTGCAGTTACATAGATGCACTGTATAGAAAAAGCTCCCTCAGACCAAGCTACCTTTCCAGAGCAAAACCATAAATATATATGGTTTATTAATTCAGATATCCTTTTTTTTAAATTAAGCACTATAATGTTTATTTAATAGTCATGTATAGGTATATTATTTCTTTAATGATAACTCAGTATGGCTTCAGTTTTCCTTATTGTTTGCTAAGGATAGTGCCAAAGAAATTATCCCACATGCAATTTATAAATACAGGGTTGCACATTTACCTGTAGCTGTACACTTATCTGCTGATGATGAAAGCCAGCGTGTAAAACTAAGAACTATCAAGAATATCAAATTTAATCACAATAACTATCTTTTTCATGATAATTTATATGAAGGGAGATATTTTATGTCTGTCATGACAGATTTCACCTAGAAAAGGCTGAGGTACCTGCATTCATGCAGTACATTTGCTGCACCTTCCATCGCCGGAAGCAACTCCCTATATACAAAATTTTCTTTCTTTTTTTTAAAACATCCTGAAAAGCAGAATATAAAAAGTCCTGTGTGTTCTTTAGCATTGCTACAGGGGTTAAATTGTTAATGCTTTACTTTCACTCTAGTTTTTTATCAAACTTTCCTTTTTCTCTCCCTGGGGATAAACAAATGGACAGCTTTCCTCTCTAGTATTCCTCCTTCCATTACCATCACAGCAGAATGCATCTGAGACTATAATAATTCAGTGATGAAATACAAAATGTCGCAATGCCATCTCTCTTAAAGTGAACTGAGATTTTGTTATGCCATTTTAGGTGCACTAATAGCTCCTAAAGTCCCATGGAGTATCTTAATGTGAATTTAATGAGCTGATAGCATATAAATGACAGTACTGTGAGGGTGAAGGTGACATAACCTTTTTCCTTCTATTTGATGTTTGTCTTTGAAAAAATACAGATCTTTTCAAAACGTACTGCATTATTACAAAGTGCTGCATCATTCAGCAAGGAGGCTACCATTGTTTCATGTTTTAAAGCCCTTTTTTGCTCTCTTCACAGCACGAGAAACAAAAGCACTTTTTAGTTCACCATTAAGGTAATTACAAATCTAAACACTTTCCCTTGCAGCAGAGTGCCAATACGTGGCACTCAGGTGCTCACGGCCATGTTCCGGCATGCACATCCAGTGCCAACCCATCATTTCCATCATGTGTTGATGCCAGAACTAGTAGCATGGAACCAGTAAAATCGTGTATGAATCACATGGAAATCACCCATCTTTATTTCCTGGGTGTCATCTATTTTTCTCCCATCGAGGATAACGCTAAGAGGTCTACTCATCGTTGCTGACTCCCAAACTCCGTGCGTCATTACCGGAGCATCATTTATAATGAGTTGCCTCCCCTCGTTCAACGGTGTTACACCCCATTGTGCGCCAAAATCCCAATCACCTTCCGCGTGGTAATGAACTGTGATCCCATCAGCACTGGCTTGGATCAGCATCGACACCGCCACGCACAGGGGAGGAAGGGACCGATGGTAAAAGATAAATATATTGGTAATCAGATAGCAGCAGACGTATAGAAAACATAACTGGCGGATTAAGGAGGTAACTGAATGTATGAGGTTATTAAAGTTTGCCGGAGTGTAGCAGTGAAGCTTCTCCACAGCAGTTTGAAGTATTCTCCATAAAACTTTTAATTCAGGCTTAAGAAATGACATCTCAGGGTTTTTTTCCCCGACCCAAACACTTAGAGACGCGGCAGCCAATGATTTGATCGCTTCCATGCTAAATACTTTGCAACTTGAAAAGGAAAATTATTAACTTTCACTTCTCTTTGACCGGATATTATAAACATATTCCTCCTAAACAATGTATAGATTCCAGAAATTATTTATTATTTAAAAACTTTATCATGAGTAGGACTTATTTCTTTTAATTTTATGCTAATTAGCTGAATTTAGGTGAATTGAGGATTTATTGGGGCTGGTTTGTTTGTTAACTTTAAAACACATGTAGGGCAGATTATTAATTAGTTCTGAGGCAGCATATTTTCTATATTTTTTTACAGTCCCAATGCTGTTGCATACAGAACGTAAGACTAAGTGAATTGAATTTATAAAAGTTATTTCTTCCACCAGTAGAAGTGATAACATTTGCTATTGTGAGAAAGATGTACCTTGGGCTGCATTTGACACAGGAAAAAAATAAATAAAAAATAAGCAGCTTACGTGTTTCAAAAACTTGGAATTTTGGCAATGTATGAAATTTGTTTAGAAAAACCTTTTCGTTGCCAGGTGACAAGGCAAAACATATCACATATGCTTAACAACCAGCTTGTACATATTTTGTCTTTCCAAGGTTTCTAGGGCTGGTCAGGCACAATGATGCATTACAGCTGAAGGAGCTTCCAGCAGGGACAAATGTTTGTCTCTTTCCAAAAGAATTTTCCTAATCCTTAAGAAAAACAACTCAATATTTCTCATTGTTTAATGATTGAGTAAGGATTAATTCTGTTCAAAATTCATCGTATGACGAGTCATAACATATATATTGTGTTTGCTGAGGATGCATACTACTGGTTTTTTGGCACATCATATTTGTTAGCATTTCATGGTATAGTACAAGCAGTAGTTCTGCTAATACATACAAGTTTCTTACAACAGTCTGACATCCTATCCCTGTTCTACTGTCAGACAACGATGCAAGCAGTGCAAAAACCTTTGGATGACTAAGGATCAATGATAATACTGTGTTAAAACCTATACCCTACTACTTGCAAAACCTGCTGTTGCCATAGTCCGAACCTTAGGATCTCTGATATTTCCATTTCATCATTTAATTCCACTAATGAACACTGGCATTTCGGAGAAACTGAATAATTAGTTAAGGTCGTAGAGGAAGTCAGAGACAGAGCAGGAAAAAAAAAAACAAACCAAACCAAAACAACCCCAAAACAATAACCATCCTGCATTCAGATTTCCCTGAAATGGGCCATCGTTGCCAGAGACCCATCCTTCCCGTCTTAAAACTCAGCTCTTGCTGAGTTTATGCGTATCCCATGGCCTGTAGTTGGACTTAATGGACTTCACATATGTGAAATTGTAGGGATAACTCTGAAACAATTACCTTTTCTTGGAATCCCAGTCAACAACTCTTCTAATAAATCACAGTGCTGCTCATGTTATGATGATCATTAGTAATCAAATGCATCTGTATACTCAGCCTGTTTGCTCACTTAAAGTCAAAATATTAAAAGGCAAAGCAGAGTTAGGTGTCCAAGCTCCCATGTGCCTAACGTACAATACGGACACAGAGGACCTGTCTACTCTCTTCCAAGCACCTTGTTCTAGCTGCAATTATAAACGGTTTGTGCCATTATGCAAACTTTAATCCCAATCCCAATCTCTCGTGGAAAAAGCGTCTCATGTTCATGCCTACGTACTCCAAGTACTGAGTTTTTTTCTTTCTCTCTCTTTTTTTTTTTTTTTTTTACTTTCCAATTTTTAGCATCCCTCAAAGGAAAATTCAGCATGACACATGAGATTAAAATGTTTTTTCTCTAATTAAACTTGTCTGTAGAAAACAATAAATCAGATTTCAAATAGCATCAGCGATTCATTTGGAATGATGAACCGTCATTTCATTATTTCTCTGTGGCATGGAGGGGCTGCCCTCACGTTCTCTGTGCACCCAGCTGAGCTTCAGCTTTCACACAGGTTGGGTTTGGTACCAGAAATTTTTCTTCTCCCCACACCAATCTTTACAAGTCTACCACCCATTTCCTCCAACCTACTGCACCTATTCCCACCTACCCTGGGGAAAAAACAAGCATACACAGAAAACTCAATGCTAAAAAACTTTTCTTTCCTCTCCGTTGGAGAGTACAACTTCTTGAATTAGATATCCAGTAGGAACACTTGTGTCTGCAAATTCCAGTTTGCTCTCCCTGCCAGTAAACCACGCACCACAGCAAACCAATTTCCTAGAATTCTCATCAAAAGACAACAACAACAAAGGGCTATAATGATGGTCAAATCAAATTTATTTAAAGGGGAAAAAGAGACCATACACAAACCCTTTCTGCATTACTGTCCAGATGCGCTCTGCCTCTACCTGCAGCCATTAATATTCACTGGCCCTCTAACGCCTTAAAAATTTAGATTTATTTTTAATTCCTTTGCTTTTTCATTGTAGATTATACCCCGTTGCAGTACAAGGCATCCATTTACACAGTGTACACTTACACTGTGAGATATGATCCCAGATGAGGTATTGCCTCAAACAGAAAATGAAAAATATTCCATGCATTTTAAACATGAATCAAAGATCATAAGTTACACAAATGCGTAATACATTTCTGCTATTCTCTGGCAGGAAAGAAAAACAAAACTGGCAGCTATAGCAATTGTATAATGGTAATTATTGAGAGAAATAATTATACAAAAACCTGTTCAAATTATATACGGGATGGAATGACTCAAAGCGAGAAGAATTTAAAGTGATAGCTAATACTTCAGCAAACCTCACTGTATGACACTGGGCAGAAAAATCAGACAAATAAATCTATCTGCTGAAATCTTTTGAGCCTCTGAAGTTTGTAAAAAGGTGGACAAAAAGCAACTGTTCTCACTCGGTGGGGTCCAGGTGGAGGGATTTCGGGGCAGGCTGGTTTATCGGGGAGGCACCAGCCCCCCGGGGCTCTCTGCAGGATCGGGGCACAAGTACTCCCACACACAGGAAAGAAGAAAGCCCTGACAGTTTTATTCCGAACAGACCGTAGTCACTTATTTATATTCATTCAATAATATCAGTCCTCCCTCAGCTGCTGGCGGGTTTAGAAAATTAAACCACCGCATCAGAGGTGAGAAATGGAGCGCAATGCTGCGACAGAGCCAGGTAGCTCCGCAGCGCTGAGGCCCAGCCTGAATTGTCACCTGCATCTCCAAGATCATTTCTGTCTGCACCCAAAGCTAAACCTTCGTGTTCAAGAGCTTTTTATCTGCGGTTCTGATTGCTGCAACTGCCCTCGTATCCCATCACCCCGACGCCTACATCACTCTGGATGAAACACGCAGTCACTGAAATTATCATCCCTGAAGAGTGAAGGAAGACTCACCACCTCTTCCTTTTTTTGCTGAATCTCCTTCTGGCTTTCCCACATTACATTCAAACTTCTTGTTCTTCCTTCTGTTCCAGACCCTGCTTCTCAAACACCTCTCCCTATTTTCAAAACATCTGCTTCTGCCAAGTCCCCTCCCTCCTTCCACCCAATTTTTAAACCTCTGTCCTCACTTCCAACAACAGGACACCTTGAACGAAGCCCTTCTCAACAGGTTTTTCATTATGTGTATGAGAAAAAATGCAAAGATCCTGAATTTATCTGTTAGTTACACACATTCCCCAATGATTCCTTCTGACCTGTTACATTATCTTACATCCGTGTTGCTATTTCTCTTTCCACTGTATCGCATCTTATTTGAAATTGGTGTGACTCAGCTGAGGATTACAGGCTTTTACATGTAGTGTAAATACTCCTTTGATTGCTGCAAGTTGAAAAAATAAATGCTGTGAAATACAAGTGTTATTAATTGCCAAGGATAACAATTTAGGGACAAGAAAAAAAGAACAAGACAATAAAATATTACTTTGGTCTATCTTAAAAGCTCCTCTCTGCACAGACTCATACAGGCAAAGCATCACATGCACCATCCTGTATCAATAATAACTTTTCAAAGCTTGTATTCTAAGAGCTTCGGAAAATCAGCTACTTACAAAGTTTTATCTTCCAACGCATCACCTGTCCATCAAAGCTTTCTGTGTACACGACACAGAGCTTCAAGAAATCTTTAGACAAACTGGGTTTCTCAGAAAGTATCTAAAGCATCACTTTTCATAGACGTCAGCAAAGAGCAGGCTATTTTGTGTTGCTGAGTCCATTTATATTATAAACTACCAGATCCTACCATCAGTCAAGGTCCTACCACTAGATCCTCATCTGCATCTGTATTAAGTTTGTCTCAAAGAGAGGAAAAATGACAAGGCAAAAATAATTTTTTTCATTTCATCTTAACAGTTGCACAATACAAAATGAAATCTCTGGCCTTAAAGTAACTCATGCCACAATTAAATCAGTATGTTGAAAAACTTGCATCAACTTACTTTCTAGTGAGTTTACTACTGAAAAACTTGTCATGTTACTATTTTCTTCTTCTCTTTGCAGTCATCAAACATAAAATCTGTTCACCAAGTGTTTCTTTTTCATTCTTGAGGTACACAAATGGAAACAATGTGCTCAAGGGCTCAGAAAATATTGCAGAGAGAGGATTAGTCCATCAGCGCTGATCCAACAGATGCTCTCTTGTCAGATGTTACTGCTTGCCTTTGACCTCCTCTTCATGGACCACTTCATTGTATGGTTTGAATTTTAGATCTGGTATCACGTTCACAGTTGTGAATACTGTACAAAACTTACTCCCTAAAACTCTGATTGCCAATGAAAATGCAGTAAGAAAGATGACAAAGGCTTCAAGACACAAGTGAAAATGGAAAAAAAACCCCACAGTAAAAGACTGTTCTGCTGACAAGCAAGTTACAGACAGTGCAACTTACTCAACTTGCCATATCAAAAAAGCTGCTTTTTCTGAAAAGAAAAAAACATTAATATTATTTAACAAGGTTCTCATAGGCTTGTGGTTCTAAAGTCCAGCCCAGCAAACATGACAAGTTTCTTTTGCGCAGAGGGAAGAGTAGCAAGTGGTTCGTAGGATTTACAGAGAATACTACCATTCCTTTCAGTATTCAGATATTGTATTTATTTCTTCAAGGCACATAATCAGCTCACTGTGTTCTTTCTAATTAAATTAGCTTCCACTATACAGTCCTTCAGTGTTACAGTATTCTAGGAAACAAACACAGTGCCATAAAACCAAAAGCCCACTATGGATTCAGACAGTTAGATAGTTGCCCAAAATTTGAATTAGGATGGTACTTGAAGGAAAGTAATAAAGTATATATTTTAAATTTTACGTATTATGCATCCCCCAATGTTATTTGCTTCAATGGTTTTACCCTCTAGGCACCTCTGTAAGATAGGGAGGTGATATTACCCCTAATTTGGGGATACAGACCTGAAACGCAGAGTGCAGTTGATTTGCTCAAGGTGACACGTGGAGCCTATGGCAACCTTGGGATCTGGGAACAGATATCCCACATCTTACTCAAGTATCCCACCCCCGGGGACTAGCTGTCCTTATTGCGAATGAGTCTCCCCTGGAAACACTGTAGGGGATCCTTTTTAATGACATTGGGAAAATCAGGAAAGATATTCGTATTCTTTTGGAATAAAATACAAATCAAAGCCCTGCATGCAGGGGAGGGCAACGTGAGAGAAAAGCAGCCCCTTGAAAGGCCCCCTAGGAGATACATTGAGGTTTCCAAGAGCAGGAATAAGATCCTGAGCTCCATGTAAATTTCTAAATCTTTCCAAAATGAAGTTTAGACAAGATCCAGGCATGTTGGCTTTTCACCACTTCAGCTGCTCTTTTGCCTGTCATGTGCCCCTGGCTGTGTAAGGAGGACCAGAGGCTTGACATGAGTATCCATGTGGGATATCCATGGCACCACCAACGAAGCACTTCATTCGCCATTTTCCACTTGTTTCCTCAAGACATCAGGTTGGAAGGGGCATTTTGGTTCCTGCAGGCCATATTAAGCACTCTGGGAGGAAGGTCCATCAGTTAATTGGTGCAGCATGCCTTTTCCTGTACCAATGCTTGGTTGATTCATGGAGCATTGGTGCCCGTTCTCACCTTCCCTCTCTGCACAGCCTCTTCCCAGCCACACTCTGCTTCACCTACATTTTGCCAGTTATTTCAGCAAATCATTTAACAATTCTCACCCCACTTCCCTTCTTGTCTTTATCTCACTTCATAACACAAACATAATTCCTGCATATTTATCTTACTTCTCTATTTTCTTTACTACTAGTTGCATCTTGGTAGGAACAAGAAGAGTCTTACCATGATATAATGAAAACTTCAACTAAAAAGGTAACACACATCTTGAGAATGAAAGGAGATGCAAAAAAACAAAGAAAGGTGGGTGGGTGGGTGATATAAAGGCACACAGTATCATATTATCAGAAATAGATGAAGAATGAACAGCTGTGCTCCAACTATCGGTTTGTCCAGGTCCCTCTTTCTAGCTAAAATCCCTTGGTGAGTGACAACTTTACATCTGCCTATAAGGTGTCACAAAGGGAACAGGAGCAGTGAAGATCCTTGCTAGAAGTCATGTGAATGGGACCAAAGAATACTGGATGCAATAACAGTCTCAGGGGAGACGTAAATAAGCACAAAATAATAATCCACAAAATCCAGAGGAAAGACTCTTGATTTCCCTTCTCCTTGGCATTTTGTCGAGTTGCGTGGAAGCTGGTACTGACCCTGCAGATCTGAGTAGGTTAAAGGAAGGGAATCAAACCGAGTTCAAGACTAACATTGTAATAGCAGCAGTTTGGGGGTTATTCACTTGTATTTTGTACGACACATACTGTGGACACATATTTTGCTTTCCAATGCACTGAAGTTGCATGCAACTTTTATTGACAACTGAATTATAAAAGCTGCCACAATTCAGCCTGAGAGACAGCTTTTGCACAGTGGGAAGATGTGGCAAATGGTTTGGGTTTTTGCCTTACAGGAAATTGCTGAGGTTTCCAAGACGGGTAGACAAAGCAACTATTTTTATTTCACTTTATTGAAAAAGGTGACTTATATATTTGGGACAAGGAAGCTCACATTCCAAGAAGCAAGTCATTAATTTCTATGTCCCAAGCCAAGAACTCTCACACCGTGGGTTACAAGGTCACCCAATGAAGCTGTTAGCAATGTTGCTGTTCCCATCGCCTTTGTTAGGGTTAACACCTTCTGCAAAGCACAATCAACTTTTAAGGCACAATATAAAACTTTAATAGCGCTCGTAATTAGTGCCAACAGTGGTAGTTTCTGTGATGTCTACAAGGGCCTTAGTTAGGGACCATAAATTCCATTTCACTTGGGTCAACCATCTATCAGGTGATAACTACTGTTCCCTGTTACCCACCTGGACTGGCTGCAACATGAAGCTGCAATTGCCATTGAACACTGCTTATTTTTACAACATATCACAACAGACGTGCTTGTCGGGATATTTGGCAGCAGGCTTTGGCTTACTATCACGGCCTGGACTTTGCAGAAACGCTGTTGTGCGTATTTTATCATCACATTGTGAAACGTATATTGTGTTAGGGCGCTTGGATAAACTTTGCGAAAAAATAAGAGACGTTAACATAGCAGTGAATGGGATTTACAGCTCATGCTTCCGAGCACCTTTACTGCACAAAAACTGTTTATTAGCACAAGTTTTCCCTTTGTATGTTGTGTTTACTTGTTTCCCAGCAGGGTCTGCTGATGTTAATGGACTCACAGCAGTACATTCTACTTCTGTTATTACAGGTCTAATTCAGTCATTAACATTTCATTAATGGACTGGCCTCCTAGCTGTTTGCATGGCTGTCTAGATATTGATGAGCTTTCTAGTATAGAAAAACTGGTATTTAAGGCAGACTCTTAAAGGTTTATTAAAATGTTAGTGAATCTTCATAGAATTCTGTCAGTTGTTTTAGAAGATAAAAGACAAACCCTTGAACAAATTTGCATTGCAAAAGTTGTCAGCACCTGAACAGAAAATAAATTCCATGCAAAAATCCTACGGAGAGGAAAAAAAGATTCCACAGTTACATCACCTGGATACAAGAGTCTTCAGTTCCTGCCTTAAAACCAATGGAGCTCAGCACTGCCAAGTCCGCTGTGTGCTACCTTGGAAGGAATTGCATTTCAGTGGGACACAAATTGATTCCTTTTTCCACCTCGCAAGGGTGTTCTGCAGCTCCACTAGCTCACGTTTCCAGACACTGAACTGGAGTTTGTATTCCTTGCCACAACCTACTCCGTCGGGAACGGCCTTACTGGTACCAGGGGAATTAGTCAAACTAAGAGACTGCTCAGAATAGCAAGGCAGTAGTTTTGGGGACCTTTGACGTTATCGCCAAAGAGGAAGATTTATCACAATTTTTAGACTTCAGTAATTTTCTAGATTTATCAACAGTATAGTGGAATCTAGTTATAAAACAATCTAGGTAATATCTGTACCCCAGTGGAAGGTAAGTGTCCTTGTGAAATTGCTCGATGGAGTTATGAGGTGCTTCCTTTTACCACATCTCCACTTTTTCCCCATTAAAAGGAACGTGTATTTTCAGGCACCACAGAGAATTGAAATATACTGCATCATATCATATTAGTGTCTAATGCAAGTACTTTGTGAAAATTACTAATTTGATATCATAATTATGCTTGTAATATAAAATTATTAAGCACTGTCATATTGCACAGTAAATGGAACTTATATTGATGTAATAAAATGTATTTCAATTCCATTACAATAACTTTATCATATTCTTTAATGGTACCCACAGTTAACAAAAAATAAGATACAGCCAGGAAAAATACGGTTGATGGGTATCCTATAAAACAATATTAGGTTACAATAGATATTATTTGTGAGCTTCCTTATGTGCCTTTTTACATTTATGAACACCTGCAACTTATATTTGTTTTTGTTAGAGAATGAGATGTTAAAAAGTAGAGGCAGGATTAGAGACTAGTAAACAAAATCCCTGGAGTAAGCTCCCTTAATAAATTCAGAATTATACGTGCCTTTGACTTTTGCTTTATAAATGGAGCTATAAATATTATTGATCCTAAATTCATATTTTTTTTAAGGATCTTACTAGCCCAGTCATTCAGGACCATACCAGGATGGCATGAAAATAGATGTCTTATTAAGAAACCTGAAGCTTATTATCTTGATAAGTGTAGCTATGTTTGAGACATCAGAGGGTGGGGGGTGCAGAAAGGAGGAACATTGTGTTTTAATACAAATATGTTCAAGTGTTTTTCTCTTCTGTAGAACTGTCACAGCCCAGAACGCATGAACTGCTTATTTAACAGAGGAAAAAAAAAAAAAAAAAAGAATTATGAGAAAGGATGCCAAATCCTCATCTAAACATTTTCATCTAGGTTTCTTTTGTCTGTCAGGGTAAATAAAATGAAGAAACAAACCACAACTAGGGCGGGGGGGGGGGCGGAAAGCAGTCAGCTAAAATGTCATGACTTGCTTCTCTGCAGGTGTCAACTTGACTTCACTGAAATGGCACACAACTTTGATTTTCTCATCAGGAAAAAATGTTTATTCCCTCTACCAGACCTAACAGATAAGAACGTACTGTGTGTAACATTGCATATTTTGATATTGTGGATCTCTGTGTATAACTATTCTTGAGACACATGCTAAAAATATTTTGTGTGCTTTGCCTTGAATTGTTGTCATGAATTATTAAATCGAGCTGTTACTTTTTCATTAAACTGGCAGTCTTAATAATTTAAACATTGGTCTTTACGAGACTTACTGTATATTGATGATCTTCACAGGAAGAAAGAGACCCTCCCAATTATTTTATACCTGTCTTGATTTTTTTAATTGTTTTTTAATGCATTGCATGACATATCATGCATTACTATATGTCTATATTATTGTAGCATGCCAAGACAACATTTGTCTACATTGGATTTGTCATTGAGAATTTAGCTGGCTTTTATTCCTGTAGCCAGTATTTCCAGTTATGGGAAACTCATACTTTCTGAATGTTCAATTGTACCTCATGGGTAAAGGTTCAATTTACTCTAGGAAATGAGGTAGGAAATAACCTTCAAAGTTGTTATATGTGTGTGTGGCAATTTATAGTGGACCACTGGTCCATTTGGATGGCAGCCATCTTGCAGCTGAGCAATATCTGATGCTCCAAAGGAAAACCAAAAGCTAAGAGATGTGTGAAAGAGTTCAGGAGTTACAGCCTGACTTCAATGAAAACCTCAACTTTCTTCTCAAGTAATTTGAACCAAAAAAATGTACTTGCTCTGTGATGACAATGGCTGAAAATGAAGGGTTTGGCACGTCTGTTGGCAAATCATTGAGCTTTGTTAATCACCTAAACTTCAACATTCATTAAGTTGTGTTGGGCCTTACAGAGGAGTGATTGAGGACCTTTCCACTCCCCTCAGGCATGTGCCTCAAGGACTGATGTTGGTATAACGGTCAGCAACATCAGAAGCAATTGCTCTACCATCTCATTACAGCTTTGATTTAGCAACTACATCTCCTATACACCCCTGAAGACCAGAAAGTAGTCACAGAATTTTTAATGAAAATAATATTATATTCAACTACTATTACAACTTTTTTAGAAGGGGTTGATTCTGGGGTTTGCCCCCTCAAGAGCTGGATAATCCCATGAAACCACTTAGTAAGATTCAATCTTTGAAAGCAATTTTGCACAATTTTCAATGAATATACTATATGGATTTCATTATCTTGAATTAATCTATATGAATTTCATGATCACAAGCCCTGCGAGTTTGCACCCATCCCCACAGAGCATACCCTACAGTACTCCTAAACTTATCTGGCCCAGATTTTGACATCATTAACTGTTTTCATTACCTGTGGAAAGTCACTTACATCCTTTGCATTTTTGCTTAATTGTGAAATGGGAATGAGAGTGTTCATCTTTGTAAACAACAGAACTTCCTTAGGTGGAATATATTAAACTGAAAAGTACAAAAGTGATTTTAAAAATTCAAGCCTTTTTAATATCAACAATCAAAACAGCTTTAAAGATAGAAGCTAACGCAAAAACTTCAGTAATAATTCATACGAATTCAAAATAGAGCACATCTAGCAGTGACAAAGCCATAAGGTAACACCCACCATCTCCTAACCAGGAAACTTATCCGTAGCTACCAAAATGACAGCATTCACCTCAGGGCTCTAATGACCATTTTTAGCATCTTTTTCTTTGAAAACCAGTACAATTCACACAACATCATCCTCACTCAAACCATTCCAAGTGATCCTCAGAAAGTATTGCTTTAGTTTTTCCCCTCTTGTGACTTCATCCCTAGAGGAAATAAAAACTTGCCTGAAAATTAATATTTTTCTAACGAATTCAGGATTTAGTTGACTCATCGTCCTTGAAATGGTAACCACCAGCAATTAGCTTACAAGACTACAAAAAGCATAAGTAGATATTCAGATTTCAGGAATTTTTAGGTCAGTTGAATGAAATTGGAAAAAAAAAAGAAAAAAATTACCATTAAAAGTTCAGAGAACAATTCAACTTATAAGGTTTTGTCTTTTGCTGAATTAAAACTTTCAAAAAGGAATTAATAGATTTTTTAAGAAATAGCTTTTCTGTGAAACAAAATTGTCTGTGAATTGCAGAATAAGAAAAGAGTCTAAAATATTGAAAGGCTTTAGATACATAAGAATAATATATTGGGTCTAATAAGAAAACAATAAATTAATAATCTCTGAAATCTAATCCCAGGACAGACATCATTTGCATTGGTGGGTTTACCAAATCCCTTCATCTCTGTGCACCTCACTCAATTACACCACAAAACAACAAAGCAAGAACTGTTTCAAAACACCTCCCCAAAACCCAGAACAAACCCTCAACTCTCAGAGTCTTCCTGTAGCAGAACTAGAGATGACAAAAATCAGAAGCTTTGGGAGTCAGTTGATGTTTATGATCTACGGTGATGTGTTACTTAAGTAACACCAATGCTCATTTTACACAGCACAACAGCAGCAAGATTACAAAATATTAACTTCAAACATCACATAAAGTATGAATAATCTTCATTGCTACAAATTTTTAAAATGCATCGTATTTCTTTCCCACATATGTCCTTGTAGCCTCATAAAACAAACTGTTTCATTATATGATTATGGGTTTGTGCATATATATCATAAAATGTTAGCTACTGCAAAAAGTAAGAAAATAGATTTTGACGTTGGAGAATTATTTTTCTACTCTCCTGTGCCTTTGGATCTAAAGGCAGAGCTACTCGGCTGTTTAATCTGGCCTGAGCCCAAAACAGCATACCATGGCGAGAGATGCCAGGAACAGTGATGCCACACGAAACAGAAATTGTCTTCTACAAACTCAAAATGGTCACAGGACAATTTGTATTTTAACAGATCTCATTTAGTTTTCTTGTCTGGTCAGGAGTGATTTTCATTTGGGCAACTGAATTCTGTTCTTATTAAGACGACGTATGAGATGCTGTGGTCACTTCACAGTATTTGAGAACCCTGCCATACCACGTCCGCTGAGCCCTACCCTCCCTGAGCATGTCTTTCAGCCCTTAACTGCACTAGAGGGTCACAGATTGCAGTGAACAGACAGTAAATATGGGTTTTTTCCTTATGCTCAGTAACTCTTAAGTGCTGAAATCTAAACTTATATGAAAAAGAAACATTCTTTGTCCAGTTTGCATGTTTTCACTAGTTAAAACTGTGTAGGAAACCCTGTATGCTTTCTGTCCTCATTGTAAAGTAGCTGTATGCTGCCACCCTTTTAATTAATCCACAGTTCAGACTGCTATCATTCTTCCGTTTATTAGCTTCCAAAAAGGTTAGATGATTACACATGCACTATATGTATAAAAAGGTAGAAAAGCAGTTACAACAGCAAAATTGTATAGAATATCAAATGGGTTTTTTTATTTATAATATGGAGAAAAAAAAATCAATCAACTATTCATTCTGATTGTAAGATAAAATTCCTCCCTACTTCTGTGAATACCCAGAATCACGGTTCCCATTTCTCTGGTTGGGAGAAGACAATAAAGATTTGCAGCGGGCATCATGCACGTCCCAGTCGTGGGAATCAGTTTTTCATTATTAAACACGGTACTGTTAACAGGTATTTCTCTTTTAGACTACAGAAAAGAGGTGAGTGTTTGATCACATACCTGATCACTTCTCACTGCCTTCTGACGATTCCTGCCTCACAGTACAAACCCAAGCATCCCAGATAGCCTGGTAAACCAGGTATTTCATGGTGGTTTGCCCCATGCGGATCCAAACATTTTCAGGCTCATTTTCTCTCTGTAGCTGAGGGTTCATACCAATGAATTGCCAAACTCCCTCATTTAAATGTCAATAACTGCTTTGTAAATAAAGTGATATTTCTTCTTCATATTTCCATTTGAAAGCTCTCTCTCCTACTTGTTCAACTCGCACTGTAGGTTCTGTACATGGAGAACTCAGTAATTATTAGAAGTCAGATAATTACACTCTGCAATGAATTTTCAGTATTTTCCAAGTTCTACGGTCTTACTGGATATCAGAGTTATTCACTGAAACCAGGTAAGATCCTGCAATTGCAATCAATTATCATAGGGAAATGAATTCCACTCACTGAACTTGTTATTGTTTTATTTTTGGTGTTCAACAGTGGGTGCTTTGAAAACTATTTCTTGTGAACAAAATGACAGAGGAGTCAGAAGTCTGAAAAGTAACGCTTCACCAAATTGAGAGTCTGTGTTATTGAAACGTAACACTGAGATATGTTTGAGCTTGAAACAGGCACATCAGATCATCTGTTCAGTGGTCATATGAAAATTTAGGGTACTGAAAGTGGGATTGTTAGAGATAGGAATTAAAAACTAGGAGTTTTCCCTATGATGTCTGAAAAGTAGCTTACCAATAATTTTACACTGAGTCCTCAGAAGAGTCCAGCAAAGGAAGGGTTTTCATTATATTGTAGAACTTGATCAACACTCAGATAAGACAGGAAGAAAGAGAACAAAAGCTAGGATACGGTATTTATACTCATTGCTATAATCTGATATCTTGCAAAAAACCTAACCCTAATTGCATGGAAACAAACAACCAAAACCCATTTAAGAACAATATAAAGAATTTGTATCTCACCTGCAGTATCTATCCACCTTTTCACCTGAGAAGGTTTCCATTTCACTGTAATTTTGAATTTGGTAGAAATATTTAAATTGCTTGTAGTAGGCAATATAACCTTTTCCTGAGATGGAGACATTGAAGTACCTCCTGACACGTTAGGAAGACCCTATAAACAAACACTCTGACTTTTATTCTATGACATACCCTTGATGAAAATGGGTTTAAAAGCCTGGCTCCAGGCACTCCCGTTTCCTGCCACTGGAGGGTTTAAATAGATGGCAGGATGGGGCACACCTGTCACACCAGGTGAATGTGGGCTACTCAGCACTCATGTCTCCTTGCCCAACGAAAGATGATTCTTGCATGACAGAGATCTACAAGTTTAAACAAAAATAACATGTAAAGAGATTATTATACAAGCAGTATATGCATAGATAGGGTCTAACAAACTGGTTTCTGCAACAAAGTCTACGTATAAAAGCAGCAGATACTTCATGATGCTGCAGGTGTTATGGGGGGGTCTCAGTTTCCACAGAATAACTACTGGTCACATCTTCTGGCTCTCACACTCAATGCAGTCATTGTCAGCTGTGCAAAGTGGACACAAACATAAGTGTCCTGGCGTGGTATCATTCTGTCAATGCTTTGGATGGGTGTGAAACCTGGGAAAGATGTAAGACTGCAGAAAAGTGGACTCATTAGAAAAATGTATGGCAGCATAACAGAATTTTCCACTTCTATTGCCCTAACAATACTTGCAATAAGAAAAAAAACAATTGAAGGAAAATTAAAGAGGGTTATTATCATTTAGTGGATAATTATATACAACCTTCTTGAGACGATAAAATAAAAAAGCAGCTAAAGTTGAAGGGAATAACGGGTTGGTTTAGTGTATGTTGAAGCTATTACAGCGTTGAATGTTTTTCCTAATGAAACGGTGGAAACATTGACACTTGGAGAGGCATGTAAAATGAGATTCAAGAAGACACTGGAAATATAAAGTGACCATCAGAAGACATCAGACCAGATAACTTTCCAGTCTGCACCACCATGTTTTACAGCCACGCGTTCCGCTAGCGCTGTTTTCCGAGCGTGCGGTGCTGCCGGTCCCCACGGCCATGCCTGCATTGGGCACCACAGACCCCGTTCCTCTCTGGAAGGACGTGGGAATGGCTCAGCCAAGTGCTATAAAGGGAACGCCACCACCTCTTGATGTGTGAGCGCCAGGATTTACGTGAGGAGCAAACACCAGCAAGTGAACACAGCTGTTCCAGGCATTACACCGCTTTTCATCCCTGAACACTTCGAGGCCTCCAGAAAGACACTCTGGGAGGTTGCAGAGCACCACGCAGGTGGAGAGGGACCTCTTTTAGCATTTTAAAATGTTTCTCAGCCTCAGGGCTGCATATTACAATCAGGTTTCACTTGCTAGCACATTACCTCTTTTCCTTTGTACAGAACCGCCTTGCAGGTTCACCTCCCCTGTCTTCAGGGTTCAAGGCAAAAGCACAAGACATTCCCAAAGCCATGGGAACTGTGCTCGGTTCTGCAAAGCTTTTCTGTACTGTTTTAATGAAAACTCACTATGGTCCTAATGGAAAGAAAATACCTTAAACAGACCCTTAACAAGAAATATAGAAGGCGGGGGGAAACGCCACTATGTGCGAAGTTTGACCAGTATTAGTGAAAAAAAAGACCACAGTATACAAGTTTAAATACCAGATAACTCTGTCACCATAAGATTACTAGGAATAGTTAAAATTCAGGTCTCCTGTCTGGAAAATGTATTACAGGAATATATTCTGAACTTTGCACAGTTAATTTTTGTTAGAAATTAAATATATCATAAGATTTATTGAGATGCTTCATGTTTAATAAAATACTCCTAACAGCCTCTGATATTTCACAGGATAAATAACAGGATTGTTAACTGTATTTGTATAGCAGGTCTAAGCATAATAAATGGTTCATTCAATAAGAAACTGACAACAAGTTATTTCAGGTTATAAAAATGTGTGAGATAAGAGTCCAAATGACAAAACTCAAAGGATCAGAAGTTCTAGGGCAGACAACATTTGAGTCCAAACCCAGGTTAGCCCAATCCAAGCATCATTCAAACTCTGAAACCACTTGAAATAAGGAGATGGAAATTTCCACATAAAGTATTTTCCAAGCCAAATCCACAACAGGACAATAGAGGTAACCGTTCTTTTATTTCCTACACAGCCAAAGACATCTCAATGTTCTCATGTTATTCAAATCTAATAAAAGATTAATATCCTTTTAGACTAAAATAATACAAAAGTATCTGAAGATAAACATACAACAATTATTCATCCTGGCTATGACCCTCAAAGAACACATGAACAGAGAAAGTTCAATACTTTTTAAAAAGTACATTCTTTTGAAAATATTAACAAGTGAAGACTCTCTGAGTATATTTGACTTCTAAACAAATTGCTTTCTTTTTTGGAAATGCTGAGAAGGCAGACACTCTTAGTGAGGTCAATGAGACTTACTGATTGCACAGTGTTACGGAAAATTAGACTACTTATTTGGGAACTAAATATGGATTTTAAGAGCATTCAATGAAGTCACAATTTTGAGCATTTTGGAGCTGGCCTACATTTTTTAAAGAAAAGTTTGAGACATTGAGCAACAACTTTTCAGAAGAACAAAATATTTATTATGTCCTTCATAGCAATTAAAGGCAATTCACATAATTTGGAAAAGATTATTTGGGGGTGGGGGGGAGAGGGGGAGGTGGGCTACACTTCCACTTTTCCTGTAACAAAATATAATTTTGCAATCCACTCAACATACCCAGGGTGCCCCCAATTCTTGTCAGCTTTGACTCTGAGGTATCTAGAGGTCAAGGAGTGGGTCCCCAGGATGGTATTTGCCACCGATATTTGCCTCGCACCTGTATGTCAGGATCAAAAATGATGGAGATGAGACAGCTTAAAGAAATGGATGTAAATAAACACTTTCTCTGTTTTAGTGTAATGATTAAAATTTAGAGAACACTTTCTCCAAAAATCATTCTTATGTATTTTATCAGGGACAGATTATTTCCAAAGCTTGCCTATCCGAGTATCAGCAGGAAGCTGAGCTGTTGATATTGTTTAGGTCTTTGATGTTGACAACAATAATAACGTAAACTGACTAAATAACAACAATTTTCCCCCAAAAAAAATTTTTAAACCCCCACATAGCCAGCCATTTTAAACTAAAACAACTGCTATTGCTATCAACTTAAGTAATCACTTTCCCAGCTGACAGATGCAAAGCTCTCCGTTCAGATAATGACTTTTCCAGCTGGCGAGAGGCAGGGAACAGGAAGTGTATGTGGGGATAAGTGTTTGGGAATTAGAGGACAGCCAAAGTTTGCAGCTACCTGTATTATCTGAATGAGGTTCATTTACTTCTAGTGACACATTTTTACCTGAAATCAGCATAAATTATCATTTAAAAATACGTTTAGTGCAGCAGCATACTTTTGTGCACTACTAGGCAATTTTTAAAGTTTTTTATTTTGTGTTTGAGAGCAAAATCGTTACATCAGCCAGTAGCTGCAGTTTTCAACAGTGCTTTTACAGGGCAAGGAGAAATGGTACATGCTGTATTGTTTCTGTCTGCGCTTAAGCTAAACCTGTTCCCTGATTTTCAGCAGTGTTGGAAATGCAGTGCCTCCATCTTTTTAGAAACATGGCC
The DNA here is from genome assembly GCF_028858705.1 of Grus americana. NCBI lineage: Eukaryota > Metazoa > Chordata > Aves > Gruiformes > Gruidae > Grus > Grus americana. Next base: position 3,863,278 of record NC_072857.1, on the reverse strand, counting down.
CATGTAGAGAACTGGCAAATTATGTGCTATATTCATACGATTCACTATCTTATGAAGTATTAAGGAGGTTACCACCAATTTTCAAAAGGAGGATCTCAAGACCTCTCCAACACTTGGGGCATTTTCGTGCCCCTTATTCCTCACTACCTTTGGATGTAGCTCAAAAGATGCAAATAATAAGCCTAAATTATACCTCTGCGCAGCTCTTGGAGAGTATGTAGTTACCTTCTCAAAACGGATGATGTTCCTCACCTGGACACGCCAAAGAGGACATGCCATGCTTCCTTGTCTGTATTGAAAAGCAGTGTATTTAATCCTGCGTAGAGCAGGGAAGAAGAGGCCACGTGTTAGCTCTCCCTGGAGCTGTCAGGAGCATAAAGCTGAAAATCTGATGGCAGTTTCATGACCCAGCCTTTTCCTGTAGCCCAACCTGTCAGACAGCAACTGCTAAGTTGCCCTAAAATAACACAATATCTCCATTATGCATTAAAGTAACTCTGCTGGGCTGATAATCATAAAAAGTTATAACCCAACATCATACTTTAGCGTTTACCAGGAAAGGAAAGGCTGAAGAACTTCGGCTACAAGTCTGTAAAAATATCAACATAAGCCAGCACATGTGACTGTCAAGCTGATATGAAATGAAATATTTCTATTCATGATGACAGACTGAAATTTTTATTAGGCTTGACCAAACCAGAAACAAAATATTGTGGGGTTTTTTATCTTGCACTCCTTAGCCTGCAATATTAATATCGTAAAAAAAAAAAAAAATTTTTGAAAAAAAACAAATAAAAAAGTTAAATTCTTGAGCAGTTGTATCAGTAGTCTTCATGTCAATGATACTCAAAATCTACAGGAAAAATTATCAGTTTTCAGTTTAACTCTTGCTATAGCCTTATTATGTCTGTTTCTACTTCTCTTCTACCTATAAATTTGCTTTTTCAAGTTAAACTTCCCACAGCCATAATAATAAATCGAATATGAGGCTAGAACTCAATGTCTCTGGTTTTTTTAGAAGACACTGGAGGTAAAAACCAGCATACATGAGAAAAGTAATGCAATACAGAATATGGAATAAAAACGAGCTAAGTAAAATCGTAATAAAAACCAGAGAGAAAGACTGTGAAATCACATCTCTTAGAAAAGAAAGAATATATATGAAAAAAAGAAATAACGTACGAAAGTACAAGCATGCTCATGCTGCACACTCCCTATTAGTGCAGGTCTGTCACATCTGCGCACACAAAAACTCCAGAACATTTTCTTGTGCTTTCCTCTCCGTTCTATTTCTATAGCTTTAGTGTAAGTTCATTAGAACAATATGACTTTTTTATTCACCTAACTGCAAGGAGAAAGGAGAAGTGATTGTGGCAAGATATGGAGGTTCATAAATTAAGTAAAAGAATGTAAAAGAGAGATATCAGACTTCCACAGAATCTCTCAAACGCTGAAAGTCTATTCTCTCATCAAACAACTTTTCTTACTGAAGCGTAGGGGAGGTCTCACAGCACACACTGGTGATAGAAAATGCAATCCAAAGCTCCACATATTGTTTTATTTACTTTTTAAAAAATTAAACTTCATTGGAACCTGCTTTGGCCTCACACCCATGGCATCACACACCAGAAACTATTACTTTCCTTTGAAACGTGCCTAGTAAACTTTAAAAGGCTATCCCTCCAAATGCCGAGTACATACAAATACTTAAGGGGTTAATAAACTCTTACAGTATACCGAAATCACAAGTTTTATACCTCAACTCTGTACAGTTGGAGCTCCTAAGAGAGGAGTAATTGCATTGTAGTAACGTTAAAGTTTGATTTAGGTTTCTCCATCGGCAGAATGAAGTGTGCCTTACTCCTCAGGTGTGAGACTTGGCCGCTCTGCCTTTTGCAATATATTATCCCAACACTGTCAGAAAATGCTCAGCAGCGCCAATTCTTACTAAACTGGGTGTGTTATAAATCCAGTGTAAGCAGGGGATTTCTTATGCCAACAATGCTTTTCAACCTTTACCTTATTACCACACTTCTTGGCTGCTACGAGATAAAAATCTTTTAAGCTTTTTTACTGCTTGTGTGTGAAATCTCAGATAACGTAGCCAAATGCAGGGAAAGTGCAGGGCTGTTTTACGACTCTGTTTTATCAAAAATTTAGATCTACAAAGCCTGAACGCACAAATTCATTGCTGTTGGATGAGGTCAGTGAAACCACACCCATTCCCTCGACAGACCTTCCTTTTCCTTGAGTAGACAACTTTACGTGGGCTACAGAAATATGCCCTGTCGGACAAGAAACACTTGCCCTCGGACTGAGAGCAATGCCAAGTAAATCAGGAGTTTTCTACGCGGCGGACTCCTGCGCCGTGTGTGCTTAAGACACATTATCTGTGAGTTTTGGAGGTGAAGTCCCTCCGTAATGAAATTCAGCTGAGCAGGAACTAGCCTAGAAACGCCAGCAGGAACGCCGAGGGCTAATGACAAGACAGGTTTGGCACAGAGGGATGCATGAAACAAAATAACCTCAGTAAAGATTTCCAGAGAAAAATGTTAAGCGTCTTGTAAGAGGGAAAGTGTGTGACATGAGGAACGGGGAGGAATGGCAAACACATGTCAGGCAGCACACTTTATTTACCTTTCATTAGCATGTCTTCCTAGGAGAAGGTTAAATACTCCAGGAGAGGGATGGGATTTTTCTTATGTTAACTAATCCGGACAAAAGTGAACGGAGATTTGCTTTCTTCAGCATTCATTGATATTAATTGCTTTATTGAACTAGCTGTGGGAACACGGATTTCCCAATGCCAGCATAAAGGATCATTATTTATAAGCTAACTGATCCTACAAATTCTACACTTAGCTCAACATTTCCGTTGGAAACGCTGAAAGAATCTTTTAAAAAATCATTATATTTCATACTTTACACTAAGGCACACCAGCTAAATGATACACGTTTTCCAGGAAAAGAAAAACAAGTTTTTAAGTCTCACATAACAGACTCCAAATCAGCTCTGAAATGCTGCATATTATTACATTTTTCCTCCATTTATTTTTCATTCTTTCCCTTTTCCCCTGACTTACAGGTGTCCTTAGTTACAGCCATCAGTAAAAACAAAACACATATGCAGACTATAAATCTGTATTTGTGTACTAATTCATAAGAGTAAAATATCTTTAGTTGCTCCTTCCAATTTCCTTTCCCTATTCAATTCATAATTGCACTGCGGTATATTGGGCTTAGGCTTTCAGGAACTCGATTTTGTCCCAGAAGGTTGGTTAGCAGCAGAGACCTGCAAGTGTGGGTTCTGGCTTCAAGAAAATATATTTAGCAGGAGAGACTCCCAAGCACAGTGAAAGCAACTAAATAAACACTGCAACCTTTAATCAAAGCGCTAAGTTGTCACTGTAACCCTTTGGAGATAGATATGGATGACTCAGTCCATCAGAGTTTGTGCAAAAATACACCACAACAGTCAGAGACATCAAATTATATTTCTTAGTACCAAGGAGTTAATAAATTTCAAGGAGAGATCAAGAATGAATGTTAAGTTCTTTTGTTCTAATTTATCCTAACAATGCTTATGGCATTGCTGCAGTTAAGCTCAACTTTGCTGTTCAAAGATCCATTTAGGGGCTTTATGTGCTGTTTTAAATCATAGCTGAGCTAAACTTGGTATGTAAATTGCAAAGTGATAAATGTTTGTTTTTTCTTATATTCCTTCCTCTTTATATCACAGTCAGAATCCTTCACCAGACCCCCCCAAAAAGTAATCATTTTTGGCATAGTTTAGATGCCGAATATATAAGCTACAAAGGAAGAACTAGGATTTACTTTGCAGTTGTAACCATTCAGTCCACACAGAGAAAAAAAGCACTTTTAGCAGCCTGAAAAGAAGCACAATATCCTTGGAGAAGATATAGTTGATTAGAAAGACTGCATTATTGCACAGACTTAGGTTAAAGCAAATCCACAGGTGGGAAAACGATTTGGCTGGGGCTAGCAAAACTACAGGATGCTGAGCCTACGTTTGAGGATCTTTGGCCAAGACAGACACTCCTAGGTTTGCCTTATTAATGCAAAAAGTATTGTTAAATGATAGATATTTGACATAGATATTATTTAAGACTTGTATAGCATAAATGCCTTGTGGCCGTATTGGTAGTCAAAGCCTGGTCATGATAAACCTTGGGTTATACAGATGCCACTGACTGCTGCTCCAAAGCACATCAACAGAAGTGAAGAGCATGTGAAGACAAATATATCCATCCTTAAAATATCCGTTAAGTTTCTAGTTAAGTAATCGGTTCTAAGGATGGAATTTCCAAACTTTTCAGTACTAGGGAGACCAAGCAAGCATCTCCAGAAGCCAGGGCTTACCACCATATGACAACCTGCACTGGATATGTTATGACATGCAATGACCAGGACTTGTGGAATGTGAGTCATCTCTCCTTGTGAGGTAGCAAAGCAAAAAAAGAGCTTGGAGGGCTTTAACTGGGAAGAGCATCCCATAACTACAGAGGGAAATACACAGAAACTACCAGCAAGCATAAACCAGGCAGTACATACATTGCCAACAAACCCAAATTTAGAAAGCCAACCAAATGTCTCTGATCATTACTGGGGAGAGGAGCTATAAAGGGAAATGGAAATATTATATTAAAAGGTGATAAATGCTAAATAACTCATAAAACACATAATAATGGGCGACAGTTTGCATACCCAATAGGCAAGAACACAAAATCAGGTGTAGTTCTAAAATTTCACGTAAAGTGATCTTTCCTCCTGCTCTTGTTTTAAATACAATACAACAATAGTTCTTAGAAATCCAAAGGATGAAACAAAATTTCAAGTTTTGTTATTAGGGCATTAAATGGTAGACCATTACCATAAAAGAAAGGAAGCACTTAGGAGCCTCCTCTGTGTTATTTCCAAGAAAGCATTTTTTAGTTCTTTCCTGTGTTCCCAGAGCTGTTCCTTTTTGCAGAGTATTTCAAGGTTTCAGAATCTGTTAAACTGAAGATTTAATGAGTATATGTTGCCAATACATAGCTAAGCTTAGTATTAGTTTTGTATGTGCATATGCATGTGTGGACATACACACTGTACACTTGGAGAACGACCCATGGCTTGCTTAGGTGGGACTGGTCACACTTGTTCACTTGAAGTGTTCAAAGGAAACCTGAAAAAAATCTTTACATCTCTTATTTGAATTGGGCTGGCATGGAAAATCGTGTTCATATTGTACTCATTTGTGGTCTGCTTCTCAGGAATTTTAACAGATGACAATTCAAAGATAAATTTGCTTTAAAAATAAATGATGAAAAATAACTGGCTTCTCAGCTCTTATTTCATAATCTCGAAAGTATGTTCAGATTTATATAATTAAAGTAGAAAATAGAAGTCTAAAAATGAAATCTGGTTTTGCATTAGAGCAGCCAGCATTAATAGGATTCTTCTTCCAATTCCTTTGTTTGCTGCTGCAGCACCACGCTCCTTACCCAGCTCAGACGGGTCACCACGAGTGGGGAAAACACGGGGCTCTGACGCGCTCGGGCTGCAGTCGATGCCACGGCACAGGAGCTCCAGGCTTCCAACTTAGCTCTCAGTTGAGAAGATAGTCAGTGGGAAGCCCATTAAACATATATGTGCTTACGACTGAGCAAGTACTTTACTGAGCCAAGGCCTACAGTTGGGACACTTTGGACAGTTTTTTCCATCTGTGTGTGACCTCTAACCGTGGCTTTCAGCACTCATTCCCTTCTTTAATTTAGATGAAAAAATAAGACTTTCTTTCTTTCCTTCAGACAGCAATAGTTTGGAAGCTAAGAGTGTTATTCTGTAACAGAAAAAATAGTACAAACAGCCAAAACAGCTCAAATTTGATCCTGCTAAGTGAGGTGTAGGGTCTAAGGTCTCACTGCAACTCTTAAAACTATAAACTCCAGCTGTATCTCTGGAGTACAGCAAACTGCCACACTGGACATGGAGCTGAACAGTAATTCTCATAAACGTATGAAGGCTCCACTAATTTTCTCTAAACTAGGGGTGGCCAAACCTATTTGAATAATGGCAATATTCTAACCCAAATTCAAATTTGCTTTATAGTCTGCTTAATGTAGACTGTGCCTCAATCAAATAATATGCCTTGCATCTCTTCTCCTAAAGACCTTTAGCAAAAGCCTACAATACTGTAGGTAAGTTCCCTCTATCTTTTCTATCCGTCCTTACTAACACCAGGCTTCAGATACGTCCCAAGAAGTTAAAGACACCAAATAAACAAGAAAGTTGAAGAGCAAATATAGCAAGAGAAGGGAACAAACCAGCCCTTGTTTAATTTGCAGAACCAAAAAATCTGCAGCTACACAACACTGAGTAGCTTGTTGCGTCTCTGTGTAGTGTTAATACAAAGAAGCTCACACCTGAAAGCAAAAGAAAGCATAGCTGGCAGCACACTCCTAAGACTTCATACAGGGGCTTGCTGAAAGAAGCAATGCAAAAATGTTGAGTCAAATTTCACCCCTTCATCTCTGATATGCCTCAACTCAATGCCAAAATTATTGATTTGGCCTCTACCCTGTTACCAACTCTGAGGTTTGGAAAATCAACAGCTTATGCTAATAGAGACATGGAAACAAGAACTACAATTTCAAAAGCATCCCCTCCAAAAAAAACCCAAAAAACCCAACAAATAAAACAACAACAAACTACACCAAAACCCCACAGAAATAAAATCTATCTCTACCAAGTTAAATTTTCAGGCTTCTGACTCAATCCAGTGACAACTTCAGTGAAATTATTATCCATGGGACTGCCTCTTTCTCCTTTTCTGTAGGACCAGCATAAATCCTGTGAGTAGGCCACCTCTTTGTGCCTATCCTTACACCTTTCTCCAGCTTTATCTTCACAGCATTGCACCTCTCCCTCTGTATTAGCCAGTGCTTCCTCAGCGTTACCCCCCTGAGATCACGTCCATCCTTCCTGCCACTCCTCCACCCATCCGTATTTAGGTCACGTTAGGTTCAAGGCGCCCTTCTCCTGTTTTTCAGTATCTGTGACGTCCATGGTGGCAGTAAGAAATCAGCTTTCTGAAGAATGGCTTCAGAGGCAAATACGTAGTCATTTATTGACACATATTTTAAAATGATTGAGACCTGCCAAGCTGCATATACAGCTAATATGATTGACTGGATGATCTATGAATGTAAGTCACCACTTGTTCCTTGTCATACTCAATAGCTGTGTCGATTTTTTCACCAGATTATTAGAATCAGGGTCCCTGTCTTCATGTGTGTTCTTATAGGTTTTACCACAATAGGATTCTGACATAAATTATAGTCTTGGGATCGTCAGCAATTTTGCTAATAATAATAAATCAAAACAATATTTTGCGGTGGACTAATCTCTTAAAATGTAAAAGCCCGGATTGATTACTGAGTACTAACTCATCTCTTGTGTATGAGAAGGTGGGAATAGTTTTCTGGACACCAAAAGTAAAAGCTGAAGTTGGAAACTCTTCAACGTGTGCATCTAACACCAAGCAGAAGTGGACTTCTTACTGGAAGTTCATCCGCATTAGAAAATAGGATTAGAATTCAAAAGACCTTGACAAATTGGAGACATGACCTAAAAACCCACCATTTAATTAAAGAAGGAAGAATGCAAATGTTTTGGTTAGTTAGGAATAACCAGGATGTTAAATACAGAATAGGGGAATTTTTGTTAAGACAGGAGTTCTGCATAACCCAGTGCAGTTACACAGATCAGAATCCTAAAAGTTATAATGATATGGGAAAAAGATACATAATGCTTCAGGGTGTATGCAAATGTATACAACTGCAAAAAAATGTGAAATAACCTGTTGAACTTCTTGGCCTTGATAGTACTTGGCCCAGCTGCAGAACAACACGCAGTCATGAAATACCCAGGTCAAGAAAGACTGAACCAAATGGGGAGAGTCTAGAAGAGAAGAGTGAGAATGATAAACATCTAGAAAACCAGACTTGCATGGAAAAAAAGTAAGGAATTAGGATTGTTTGCTCTATAGAAGAAGCGACTGAGGAAAAATTGCACATGTAAATATGTGCAACGTGAAGCAAAGGGGAAGGAAATGAATTGTTATCCATGACAATTCTGGACAGGCAAAACCAGCAGTCCATTGAAATTGGAGCAAAGGGCATTTTAGTGAGATGTCATGAAAAATCTCATGGACACATTAATACACCAATATATTACTCAGTGCTAGTGCAGGTGTCTGAACTGGACCTTCAGATGAGGCTTATTTAGTAAACCACATGTCAGACAATGCACAATGGACTGTCCAGTGACAGGAGGGAAAAAAAATGCAAACCACCAACAAAAAAAAACTACAGCTATTTTCTTTGGTGAAACTTCAGAAAAAGGAAGTGTTTGGCTGTATGGAAAAAACCCTTGAAAATTAGAAACATTTTGTGCAATTTCATTAGGATTTACATCCTTTAATGTGAGATAGACTTAAAATCTATTTTTAACCAAAGAATCTTATTAAAGTAAGAAGATTGCCTGGTTTACTACTTGTAGTTGTTTCAAGCAGTGGTGGCTGATGATGCTCTTTATAAACAATAGGGAATAAATTTAAACAAGCTAAAAGATGTTTAATGTAAAAAACTGTAGCCTGAGAAAAAATATGTTGTTGTGGATTGCATATTTTACATGCAATTTATGCTGCAGTTTCTCTTCATTAACCACATCTCGCAGATTTTTCAAAGCAACGGCATGAATATTATTAACATGTGTTAAAAATGTGTTTAAAATAATGTATAAAGCTTTGTGTTTAAAGCAAAAGTTTAGGTATAATGAACAAGGGTGTCTGTATTTTATATATTGGTTTGTACGCATGTTGATATATAAACCAGGCTATGTGTGCACAGACACACGCACATATATATTGCTTTAGAGTTCGTGTTTTAATTAAGCTGAACTAGACCTTAACAAGAACATCCAATTCATAATTCTCTCATTCCATTCTATAGATTCTTATTAGTTAAAGCAGATATAATCCATTCTGAAATGTGACATGTAGAAATTGCTAGCATCTCCTTTTGTTGTATTTCTTTCCTTACCATAGGTTTCCTTTTACTACAAGAATCTCAGGAAAAGCCTTCAGTTTTTCTCAGTACTGCCCCTTTGTACCTATCTTCCAAAATTGCTTTGGGTATCATGGTATTTATAGAAATTATTGATAATGGCAGACACAGGACTTGAAAATTACAAAAATTAGAAACTCTAAATCTGAGCAATTGACAATACCCAATATTATTGCATGAATGTAGTCCCAACAGCATCTCCACTTCCGTGTATCTTTTCAGTTATAACTCTTACGTACAACACCTTCACTGTCAAAAAAAAGTAGACAAAATACCAAACAAAAAATAATTGCATAATCAAACTCAAACATAATATTCTGAAGTAGCATCTTTTGACATTTTAGGTACGCGTCTTTGAAATACACTCAGCATTGATTAAATTTACTCCCACTGATGTAAATGGGAGTATTATTAGGTCAACAGAGCGCTTTCACAAATCCTGTCCTACTGTCTAATGTCAAGGACTAGCCTGAACTCTTCATCAGTACCATGCTGGGATTTGGTCTATACTAAATTTTTCAGAGAAAGTTAAAAGTGTCTGTGGATATTTTCTACCTTTCGATGAAGAAAAAAACAGGCTTTTTTTTCTCCCCATTTTCTTTTTCAGCTCAGTGAAAACAAAACCAAGATGCATTACTCTGAAAGGCTTTCAGAGTGCATGGATGTTAATTCTCATACACTTTGGATATTGGAATCAAGCTACATGACAAATTCAAATGCTCCTTTTGAAGACACCAGTGTGGCTATACTATGTCTAGTTAGGATAACACTAGCCAAATGGAAGTTTTATAGTGATAAGTTCCTATTGATGACAACTTTCATTTTGGGATAGGCATATGGTGATATATTACTTTACTTAAGCTTTATATAAAAAATAGAAAGTAGAAAAAGTAGAAGTTAGAACAAGCAAGGAACATAAAAAAAAAAATAAATGTGTCACAAACAAACCACATTTTCCCTTGAAGAAGCAGGCTAAATGCAATAAAAGGCACTTAAAAGACATTAAGTTCCCATTTCAAATACCACTAAAATCCTTCTCTTCTTCCTCCACACTTTCACCAAACTGGTCCTGCACCCTATCTTTCTTTTCACTGTATATCATTTGTTGGAACAGGTTTGCAGCTTGCACATCTCTGCACTGACATTTGTTAGTCAGGTATACCTGTTCACTCATTTGGCAGAGTTGCGGTGGCGTTTCATCAGCTTTCGGTGCTGCTTATTTCATCTGTTGAATGTTCATATTTGCCTTCTAGTCATAGAACCATATTTTTTGGACTTGGCATAATAAGCTCCTCTTCAGAAGACCATCTCCACATTACCGCTCGATAGTTTGCACACAATGTATGTGAAAATAGATTAAAAGCTAGCTAGAATCAATTTTACCCATTTTGGCACAGTCAAGTCAAGAACAACATTTGCTGATATTAACTGCTTCATTTTCTGGACATAAAGACAGTTTCAGTATTTCCTTGAAGATGTGTGATGAAAGCCTAATACATCTGCAAGCTTTAACATGGCTCTGTTAATAAATTACACTTCCACACCTAAGATTTAGGTCTCCCAGTTTTCTCCTTTCCTACAAAGACACTTGCACCACAAACAGGCACACGGGCCAACACACCAATTCACGTCACGAGCCTTCCGCGGTCCCTGTCCCAGCTCCTTGATAACCTGATACAGCATTTGAAGAGCCAAAGAAGAGCACAAACAGGGCTTTGGTTTTGGCGGTGATCCTGACCAATTTGTAGCAAGTGTGTGCAGCACCAAACACCCACAAAAAATAATATACAGCACTTTGTGTCCCCTCTTCCCAAGATGATATGAGAAGCTCAGGATGTGCTTTGGTTAGCTTAAACAGGGGGATACAAGCGTCACGGTACAGTTGCAGGGCATGACCCCAAGGGCATAATAGGAGCAGGACTAAAGCATCCATTAGGGAAAAAAACAACATTTCAGAATCAAAATATATGTGTTCTGAGGCAAAATGGGTTTGGTTTCAGGTTTTTCGTTAAAATTTCATGTTTTCTGTAGCAAAAAAAATTTGATAATCAGCTGAAATTTTGGCCTAAATATTGAAAGTTAACACCACTTATTTAGGTTTGAATAATGTTCTCTTTATTGTCCCAAGAAAGGAAAAAAGATTTCCTGCACTTCAAAACCAATGGCTATGTGTCTCTGTTAACCAGGCAAGCAGGGGCCAGGGGTTGGGATTAATATAACACCATCTGTCCAGTCGCTCTTTATCTAATAAATGGATTCTTTTCTCTCTAGCATGCCATACAAGAGCAGTCCACAAATATTGCCCCATGCCTAAATAACTATTAAAAAAGCACAGCAAAACAAACTCAAGGAGGTTTCTTACAAAATGAGGGAAAGCACTTTCCTGAATGTAGGTCTTTCTCTGTAGGAGAAAGAGGAAGAAGAATTGGTTGTTTCTTAACCTTCTATTTATTTTATCACCTTGATCTGAACCGTGTGTGTCTATTTTACAAGCCATTTCCTAAATCTTCAGCTGGTTGGATTCCCCTTGCAATGGGAAGGTCTGTAAGTTCAGAAACACGCCGCCTTGGGGAGTGAGGACCCCAGTCCTTACACCAACCTCCAGAGAGGGATGGTCGGCTTTGAAACCAGGGCTTCCAGAGGCTTGGTATCTAACAGTCTCTCTTCTTAAAAATATTGGCAATCCCATGTTGATAAAAACTCAATCGGTAAATAAGTGATTTTGAAGCAGTGTTGGCATTAGATACACGCCTAACTGGAAGCACCAGTTTAAATCAGCTAGAACTCTGTAAGTTAGTACTGGAAATGCTCCTAGTAAACCAGGGTGGGACATCAAATTGGGGTATCCCAAGGCTCCAGGGGAATCTGGATGCATGTATTGTGCAACTGGTTATGATACATCCATAATCATATCCAACTATCTGGAGGAAGGAGGAAAAAAAAAAAAAAAGGCATTAGTGGTAGTTCTAAATGAGTTTCAAAGCAGCCTTCCCACAGCCAGGCTGTAAAACATCCTGCACTTCTCCTCGCTCAGTGAACCCTGCTTCATCCCAAGTAAATCACAGAGCAGAATGAAAGTCCAGTCCAAATTAAAACACCACAGATGAATGATAGCCCCCGGGCTTGCGCAGTTAGCTGATTTTCCGTAGGAAATCAAGCTCAGCTTCATCCCAACCTACTTCAGCTGTTTAACAGTGTTACCTACGTTAGATGCCTACTAGGCTTGGCCTCCCCTGCCCTGGGCTGGAAAAGGCAGACATTGCTAACGGGCATCTGGCCGCGCGTGGATCCCAGGGGCTGTATCTCAATCAGTTTATAATTAAGCAAGGCAGCACCTGTTGCCTGGCTCTGAGGGCAAGGGACAAGGTGCAGATCAATTCTCTGTGGCTGCCTGGCCTCCCTAAGAGGCAAAGCTGTGGCAGGGAGGGTGCTGACGGTGCAGGGGATGGGTAACTGTGCACCAGCCATGCACCTGGGGAATTGGGATGAGTAGCGTAGGCATGAGCTGGGGTGTCTCTCTGCAGAAGATCAACATGATCATGTTGACGCATAATCTAAAAGCCCACTGAAATAAGCAAAAAACTAATTAATGGCAATGTTTATAAGGTAGATTATTACCTTATTATTTCCTCAAACCTATGTTAACTCCAGTAACCCTGGCACAGTGTAAATCCATTAGCAATGCTGTCTTCTGTTCTGCATTGCCCAGGCAGGATGACTAAGTCTGGGCTTGAACAACCAGACTGGGCTGCTTAAACTCAGATCCTTCTGTGGCTTCACCCGTGACACAGCTTCAGCATTAAGTATGAAGTGAAAAGTAGAAATGAAAGGATATTTATTATAAAACAAGAGCGTTTGTTAGTACCAGTGTGGACATGTGACATTCTTTGGAGGAGTGACAAGTCTTTTTATACCAAGATTTCAGTGCTATGCATTGGAGCTGCCTGCTGCCTACCGCACTACACTTGTGCTTACTCCCTAATTACTTACGGAGAAGACATAATCCAAGTCTCCCAAGCTTTTTTTAATATCCAAATATATTTCATGTAACCAAACTTCAACACCAAGTCATAAGAACAGCAGATCGTTTTGTCTTCTCTCACCTTGTTCAAGCGTCTCAGATATCTTTGTTTCTGGGCTGCAGGGTTATTTACATAGTTGTACGCTTCTGCCCTTTAGATCAAGGCATGTTAATCAACAAGAAGATAGCAGCTAAAAATAGTTACTTTTCCCTCTTCTAGCAGTAAGCAATCAAGTCTATGAGGTCTATATGCAACCCCAAATTCTTGAACGTTAAGGCAGCCTTTCCCTGGGGAAAAGCTAACTTCATTTCTAAAACATATTTGATTTCCTTTTCCTAATCTCTCCATAGCCTTTTTACACTGCTGCGTGCTTTAATTTTGCTTTCAGTCAGAAGTTTAAAAACTTTAGCTTCTAATAACTGGAAAAAAATGGTTATTTAAAGATAACTGCAACTTGCTTAACATGCCAGACTATCATATGCTCACTGCTTTGAAGCTGCAAATTAATGACGAGCAGGAACAGTGACTATCTTTCAGAGGAAACTGACCTCTTTCTAATGGCTCATCGCTAATGTCATCTGTCTGCTGCATCTCATTATGTGAATTTCACGGAGTAAGAAAGTATCTTAAGGCTGTGCACAAATAAAAAGGACCTTCTAGTATTGAGCACTTTGAAAATTTTTGATCTCTCAAAATACCTTCCTTAGATACTGGTTTCCCCTTTTGTGCATGGCACGCTGCTTATGTCATCTATTCTCTGTGACTAATTATGTTAATTTTGTGCCATAAAAGTAACTGAAGGCTGTTAAGGAATAAAAGCTTTTGAGTGGCCTTATTTTATAAACACCCCTTTTGAACAAGGCGCATTTAGTCATATTTGCAGTAACAGAAAGAGTCTTGTGCTAAAAATACAACAAAGGCTCTTGAATATGGCCATTTATTCCTACTTTATTAGGTAATTTATGAAAAGTATGAAGGGAAGCCTTTTTGTTACTATAATTTGCATAAAGCTGGTGCCCCATTAATGAGATAACTTCCTGCCTTTTGTGTACCACCAGCTGGAAATAGAAATATAGGAACTTTTCTGTCTCCCAATTACTTAACCTGCTGAGTTCAGAGTTGGAGAGTAAACAGGATTCATATCAGTCAAAGAAGTTGATTTCTGCTGCTCTATCTAAAATATTTTTATTTAATTAAGGAGCCAGTGAATGTGAAACATTAAAAATATACTAAATGTCCATCAACTACATGGGACCAAGCCTTTAGACCTGTGCTTCAATTTTGCACCTGTCTTTTTGTGCTGTCAGTCACAATTAGTTGTGCTACAGACTGTATCCATCACAAATCGAGGCAGACATCTAAACCCGACATTTTGAAGGTATCTGGGTGCCAAAGGATGCAGATGGGTTCTAGACATCATTTTAAAAATCACCTAGAAACTCGATCGGCATCCAGTGCCCAGACACTTTCAAAAATCCCATTAATGGTCTCTCTGGTGCCTAATACTTTAGAAATTCTGATCTGGATAGAAAACTCCCTGCCCTAGAAGGAAGAACTGGGCATTTCCCAGTGAAAAGAAAAAATCCCTCATCGATAGCACTGGTCTGTGTGCGAAAAGTTCAATCTACCTTCAGATCGACCTACTTGGTACAATGGTACATGGTACTTTGCTTAAAAACAGAGGTATTCACATTTGTGGGGTTTTTTCAATTGGTGTTCGGCTTTAATAGCAGCATTTTGACTGCTGAATTAAAGGTATTGTGTATCAATTGTGGCATCTGAGAATCATTTATACATAAGGTGATGACTTAGCCATAAAATCAATGGACCAGCTCCCTATTTAGATATTTTTACACTGTTTACTATCTCCAAATTTATTTCAAGTGACTTAATTATAATTAGGATAATGACAACTCCTTCACAGTATGCCGAGACATATGCAGGTTATGAAAAAAGCTATGTATATAATAAGACTTTAAATTTCAGCTGCACAGATTTTGTGTAGTTTGAGGTCAGTTTGTTGGAGCATTAAAGATTGCTCAGTGGTCAAATTGCTTGATTAGCTATACCCGCCTAATCTGTTAAATCTGAATAAAAGGCATCCTTTGCTGTGGAATAGAGCGTGTGACAGGTTCGTACTCACCAGACCCTGCTGCCGCTCTTTGCTCATATTTTGGGGGTTCTCTGCCTTTGCATTGCAGAACAGCTGGTCTCATCACCGTTCAACTCTAAAGGAGGAAAAGGCAATCAAAATCACCTTTCAGACAATAAAATGGATTCAATCCCAGTTTAAAGAGTCTTTTCATACTACCCTGTATATCTAAACAAATCACTGCAAACCCACATATCACCT
The DNA here is from genome assembly GCF_028858705.1 of Grus americana. Classification (NCBI taxonomy): domain Eukaryota; kingdom Metazoa; phylum Chordata; class Aves; order Gruiformes; family Gruidae; genus Grus; species Grus americana. Next base: position 3,847,775 of record NC_072857.1, on the reverse strand, counting down.
CATCTAGTTAAAATATGGATATATTTAGAATAGCTGCAATATAGTTGCCACTGGCATTTTAACTATGAGCTAAACCACGACTGCTGACAGGCTATAGGTTGTCACAGTCAAGGTCCTAATTACTCTACAAATTACAGCTAGATGGTAAGATTCATCTCCTCTTGCCTGAGGCACTGGGCTGGGGAGGAAAGTCTCCACGGGCTCCATTCAGGGGCAGCAGGGACATGCAGACACCTCTAGACTGGGATTCACAACTCATATGGGCTGATTCATTCCCAATTTAGACATCTTGAGTACAGACTTAGGAGGTATGAGTTGAGACTCAGAATATATTTAGCCCAGTTTGCACTTAAAATAACATGGGTATCTGAAGGGGTATCTAAATTTGACTCTTGAAATAGTACACAGTCACCTAATTTCCTGCACATGGCACTACAATTGCTGTGTTTCTCCCTGTGGCAACCAATGAAGACCACAATTTTTCCCAGTTTGCACACACCTTTCTGCCAGATTTTTCCCTGGCACGTTAGTGGCATTGAATATTTTGTGCAGCACAATTTGGTGCTAGAATGGGCTACTTTTCTAAAAGACTGCATGAAAAAAAAAATGTTTCAAGGACCTGAAGAAGACTTGGGAGAAGAGAATTAACTCCCAGGATATGCCTGCTGGACCAACATGCTCGTGGTGCAGGAGCTCAGGTAGGCTGGAAGCATTTAGAGAAGTGAATAGGGTTGCTTCTCTCTTCTAGGTGTGAAATATTCACAAGCAATTACCTCTGCCCTGCTGCAGAGAAACCTATAGCACCGACCTCACATCTCAGGAGAAGGTTCTCCATGCAGACTACTGGCCATAAGAGCAGGGTACAGCAGCTCTCTAAATATCCATACCACCTGGAAGAAATGACTGTTTCCAAACCACCTGTGCACAGTAATTCATATTGTAGGGTTACAGGAGCATTTAGGAAACACTGTCCTTCTGCTGTTCCCTGCTTGAAAAACAGAAATGGAGGTGGGAGCATCTTATGTGCAATGTTGGAGCATAAAGTTATGTTCTAGACTGACCATCAGGGAAAGGCACATGCAACACATTCTCACTAAATAAATCACTTAAAAAAAATCTCATTAATTCACAGCTTTTGGGGTTTTTTTTCCTACTCAAAGACAATATTTTTCTTTTTTGCTCTTTTTCCTAGGTAAGTGGTCTTTCTAACTCCCTCACAAGACAGCTTCCCTTTCACATTTCTCTTTGCATCGGTCTGAATCCCCACACCCCGCAAAGGGCTGGTCCAGAACCCCTGGGCAGGAGGCTCTGCAGTGTCCCTCCCACAGGAGTGTGGAGCATGGGAGATGTCCTGCTCCTCAGATCACAACCTGTTTGTGCACCACCAGTACTCGAGTTAGACTCCGACACTCTTCAGGTTGGCTGCCCATGTAGCCAACTATATGCGTTGGCCATATACGTGCACCACTGGTCCTGCCAAAACTTTACCCAATTGGAGAGGAAAAGGTCAGGGAAGGTGGGGTAAGGGCACGCAGAGTGCCTTCGCTCCTCTTCCTCCTCCTCGCCGCCACCCAAAGGTTGCAAACCTCAGCCAAGCACTTACCAGGGAGGTATTTTTGCACATGGCTGGCCCAGGCTGGTGCCAACTTTCCAAAGGTTTCCCCAGGTACATTGCGGTGAAAGGTCAGCTGCTGTGGAGAGAAGGGAAAGGAGAAAGAAATGCATCTCTCTGCAGGAATGAAGAAACATGCCTGGAAAGACTTTGGGTGTTCAGTGTTTAAGATTCAGTGGAATAAGAGTCTATATAAAACTTGAAATAAAAGAAGCCCATTGACCTATTTAATGGGACTAGTCATTAAAGCCACGAGAGCTAAGGAAAAAACAGCCTAATGAGGAATTAAAAAAATAAAAAAGGTAAAAAAAAAACCAAACCTCTCCATGCCCACTAGCCCAGGGCTAGCTTAATTAAAGTCAATGTAGAAATCTGCAAGAATAAAGAAATAAACAGTTAAATGTGTTATTTTTATCCCCATATTCCTGGCTTCTCATTCTCTGTGATTGGTTTCATTCTCAAATAAACCAACGGCCTCTTGTTTGCTTTCTATCCTCTGCCCAATTTGGATAAATATAAGCTTTGCTAGGCAAACCCAGAAAATAAGTTGTTACCCTGAATATGAAGCTCTGATGAACATTGTTTTGTGATTCTGATAATTACGAATATTTATAGTATGTGGTTTAAGAGGGCAGCACTAATTGGACAACGGTTTCTGGACTCTTTTCTCAAAGCACTTAAATGATAAATCATTCACCAAAGACGGATAATATAAATAAAGCGATAGATTGGCTTTCCCTCTCTCTTCCTTTCTTTTGATTTACAAAACAGCTCCAACGAGCTGTCTGTGGCCAGAAAGTCAGTATTATGATGGAGTTAGAACATTGTTGTGTCTGTTTACAGTGATTTGGGAAACTAGAGGGGAAAAGTTTGAATCAACAAATATTTTCTACATTCCTACTGGTAACTCCAAGGCCTGTTTTCAGGGTGGGGTTTTTTTCCCCCCTTGTCTGTTACAAGTTATGATGTGTGGATGAAGGCTTTTTCCCATGCAGTAATGACTGTATACTGAGATTTCAAGGGGCTGTTCATGACAATCCCATTTTCTGTGTAATTTCATGGTTGTCTTCTTGAATGAAGATATTGGCTGCTCTGAAGCAGGAGGTCAGATGCTCCTGCTCCCTTTCAGTATTGTTCCGGAGTATGTTTCCTTTCAGCTGATGAAAAGTAATTCATCATTTACACCCTTGAATTCTGCCAGCATTTTTTTGAACAACTTTTCTTTCCCCGTGGTACCTTGGGCCCATGAAAGAGATAAATAGGTTCAATACAACGCCGGGCCCCGGATCCTGGGAGCAGGTTCGGCCTCGGAGGCCCTAAGCTGCCCCTTTCTCATGATGGAGTTTGTCACCTTTCTACCTCTGGAAGTCAAATCCTGTCGACTCAGCCATCTCTCAGCCTCTCTGAAGTGGCTTTGGCACCCACTGGGGCATGTGAGCTTAAAATTGATTTTTTTTTTTTTTTTTTTTTTTTAAAGATCTGTCAAGTTCCCTTAAGGGAGCGGGCTGACAGCCGGCCGGCCCCGCAGCCCCTCACAAAGCCCTCAATGTCTAACAGGCACCCGAGGAACTTCCTTCGTGGGGGCGAGGGGCCCCCAACTCCTGGCGCCTCGGGAGGGCAGCGTTGCTGAGAAACTGACCCTCCGCGGGAGAAACCTTCCTGCCAGCCTGCCTCCGTTTGGAAGCCTTTTAGCCTGATTTTTCCTTTTTTTTTTTTTATTTTTTTATTTTTTTAAAGAAGCAGAGATGTTAAATAAAATAGTGGCTTGGCCGGGGTGCCCTTTGAGCAGCGATGCTTACACTGGCACGGGGCACAGCAGCACGTGGCCACTGCTCACCTCCACTCGGGACAAAAGGACACTGTCCCCCACGTGCCCCGGTGATGCTTTGCACCCAGGTAGCGCTTCCACCCATGGCTTCTGCTGCACTGCACAAATAATTCATTGCAATGCCCCGTAAACACTCAAAAATGAGTGGACAGGTAGTCACAGGCAGGGAAAGTTACGATGCAGAGAGAATAAAGGGAAGATTTTTCAGCTGTTGGTATGAAAAAAGAGAGTGGAGTATATTTTAGATAGATATTCCATTCTTTTAATAGCCACTGACATACACAGTTGCAGCAAAAGGCGTCTAAAAGCAGGACTGCTACTTGGAGTAAATGAAAACCCCATTTGCAGAGTGAGGCTTCAACTCCTGAAAATTTGGTTCCCAGAGACCGCCTTGGCAGTGCCCAGAGGCAGGCAGAGCCTGCACCTCCCCACCGCCGTACCACCACACCGCCTCGCAGGCGTCTCTGAGCACTTCAGAACCCTACCAGGTAAATAAAATTAATTTAAAGGAAAGAGCTGTCAGCAGATTAGGTCACAGGAAAGCAAAGAAAAGCTTGTTACAGAAACACCTCTGAAAGGGGCTCAGTCTAAAGTAATAATTTCGGTAACTCTGAGCTACTCCAAGGCATGCATTTAAGCGTTCTCAGACACAAAGAGGGTCAGTAATATAACTCCTTATTTGTTTTTTTGGTAACTGTCTCTTATTTGGAGTAGTCTTTTAGAAGAGCAAATCTTTCCACTTGATCAATTTTTGTCGACTTTTCACTCAGCACATACTGCCATTGGGGTCTAAAATATGGAATATTCCCTGGGTTGGCTTTTTTTAAAATACCGTATGGTCCCCTCCTCCCTTTGCTGCAAGTGTTTGTTTTTAACAAAAATATCCTGTGCATCAACATTATCAATACACATTCACGGTGGGCAAAAGGATTGGTTAATTTGCTGCTGTAGTGACAGCAGGGGGAGCAAAAATCACTGCATCATGGGGGAATCCACAATAATGCTGGCTATTAAAAAACCACTTCTGAAAAGAAGTGGAAATTCTGAAGAAAACAATTCTTGTATACATTTATTATTGCCAGCCAAGCTAAAGCTGTAAGTTAGCCCAAACCTTGCTATGCAAACCTTTAGCAGAGGCAAACGGCAACTAGGAGGAATTACAAATACGAAACGAAAGTCATGAGAGAGCCGAGCTCTTTTGAACTTGTGAAGGGAGTGCTGGAACCCCCTCTGGATGCAAAAAAGGGACAATGAAGATTTCCAGCTTGTCGTAAGTTTGGGGTTTTTTTAACTGTATGCTGTGCTGCACCTCTAGAGCCAGACCTCTGGGTGCTTTGCCTCTGATGACATCGGGTTAGAAGGGCACTGGTGGTGGCACAGCCCTGGCCCAAATAGAGACCCAGGAGTAAACAATGAAAGGCTCACCCAGTTATGAGATTAACTAAGTTACCTCAGCTACTTGAGATATATCCACGCTTGCTGTACACACCCTTATGCTCACACCTTCCAGTCGCAGTGATGGGTTACCCTGTTGGGATTTGTGGGTGTTGGCCATAATGAATGCTGTCAATAGGTCTGGTTTCCTTTAAAGGTTGATCGACTCTTTGAAATCAGATTGACTTCTTGCATCCCATATTGCCAATCAGGTCACATTAAATGATGATGAAATGAATATTGTGATATCTGTCCTGTTTGTCAGTTCTTCAGGTGAGGATGCACATGTTGCAATATAAAGCAAAATACTCCTCCTTTGTTCAACAGCTCTCCATCTGCCCATCCATCCATCCATCTGCCTCTGTGTATTCACACGCAAAAATAAAACCTGCTAAACAAATCCGCTATGTCTTTGTCCACACTATCATGATCTGGGGATCTATTTTTCCTTTCAATTTTCTGGAATATATTCACAGGTTATTATTATTGCCTCAAATATTTTTTCTGCAGTTAGTGTTCAGTATTTCCTTTTTGCTTTTCTAATTAGCCTTTCAGTTTGCTTCTGCTTATTTTATATAGCCTTTCAACAGCTTCACCTTACCAGATTTTGTATATTTTTTCAAACACCTTGTGCTTATTGCTTATCTTACTCTTTACTATACAACCCTACTTAGCCACATTGAGCATTGTTACCTTTATCCTTCTTTAGACTTAAACCAGGATGAATTTCAAATGTCCTCCAACTGTTTCTGAAATATATTCCAATTTTCTTCAGTAGATTTACCATACATTATAATAAAATCCTGATAAAAATTCCTTAGCACACTTTGCATTCCCTCAAAGTCAGCCTGCCATAAGGCTTGCGTTGCTTTTTACTCCTCAACAAATATTTTAAATCAAATGATGTCAAGATCACTGGATCTTTCATACCTCTCCATTTCAACACCCCTTATTACCCTGGGCTCAAATCCTTGAATTAATTCAAACAGTTTCTGAAAGACAATTCAATAAAGTGCACAAGAAACTAGAGGCAAACCTACATTAGCTTTGGAGACGTCAGTATTCCCTCTCTGGTTTTACCCTATTGCAGTCAATGATGGAGTAATTAAAAGCCATCTTTATCAAAGTTCTGGTGCTCTTGAAGGGCTCTCTCATCTGTAAGCAAAGACCTAAAAGTTCAGAGGATCATTCAGCAAACCACCTGACTACCTTTATTGTGCTTAACTTTTATCAGAATTGACATTGCTATGTCAGCCAAAAGACTTGCAGCATTTCTTTCTGAAGACACTCATCTCCCAGGAATACTGATACAGCTCCTCCTCCGTCTACCCTCTCTCTCCACAAACCCCAGACTAGTATCTCAAAACCTCAATTTCTTGCCTCAACCATATCTGTGCTATTCCAATAATATCATGCTTATCCTTGATACTCATAGTTATCATTGATAAGTCTTTGATGTAATAAATCCTTGATATAGTATCATACTTATCCTTGCTATAAGATATAATCAAAAATGAAAGCAGAAACTTAAGATACAGAGTAAAATATATTACTTGCCAATTTTCCACAGTAACTTTTCATCATTACTCCAAAATTACTTTTTAATGCAAAGAGTAGTTCCAATCACATAGAGGCCCACATGATTCAGATACTATCATAATCACAATTAGATTACATTACTGCAATCAGGAATGGAGATCATTAAGAGAAAGAATATAAATTGCTTTAGTTTTACAAGTACTGAGCTAGCAAAATTATAATTAATCTCCATTTATAATCTTTTCTTTCATAGAACTGCAAAGCATGCTACTTTTTTTAGGCCATCAATACAAATTAGAACTAAGTAATAAAGCCCTAACTACTACTACTGTGCAGTTCTCAATCGTAGAAACTTTCACATTACATACAGAAGGCTTCTCATGCAAACAGTGCCCTCAGCATTGAGGGGGTTTTTCAGTGCAATAAGTCCAGCCATTTCTATAGTGAGTTGGCTGTTTATAACACAAAATGCAATCAAAACTGTCTATCTCTCTTCCGAACAATGTATATGAAGCCTGCTTCTAAAATTGGATGATACGTTTTCTGAGAGATGAAACAATAATGACTTAGCAGCAGAGGCAAAAAATGCACAAATACCAGATTTCACAAGTTTTCAGAATTTCCACTAAAAAACAAATATGCAGTGCTGTCAGGAGTTGTGAGATGGCAGACAAGGCCTCATCTAACTCTAGTATGTATTGCCGCATTGAATATAGAAATTTTTGATGTTGTCATGTATGCTTTTCCTCATTTTAAATCTCAATTTTGAGAAACAAGAATATTAAAACCAGTGGCAGTCTTGCCCGCATACTAAATATTCTTCAAGACCCATACCGTACCTTCCCCGACCAATAAGAAAAAAATTATATGGAAGAAAAGCGGAAAACCAAATGTGGCCCTTTCTTAAATACTTAACTGACTTTATCTCTTGGTTATACAGGGACAGAGGAAAGACACCAAACAGAAAATAATTGTTAGAGATTTGCTGCTTTAGAGAATAAATCATAGAATCACAGAAAGGTTTGGGTTGGAAGGGACCTCAAAGCCCTTCCAGTCCCACCCCCCTGCCATGGGCAGGGACACCCTCCACTAGCCCAGGTTGCCCAAAGCCCCATCCAACCTGGCCTTGAACACTGCCAGGGAGCCAGGGGCAGCCACAGCTTCTCTGGGCACCCTGTGCCAGGGCCTCAGCACCCTCACAGGGAAGGATTTCTGCCTCACATCCCATCTCCATCTCCCCTCCTGCAGCTTCAGGCCATTCCCCTTGGCCTGTCACTCCCTGCCCTTGTCACCAGCCCCTCTCCAGCTTTCCTGGAGCCCCTTTAGGGACTGGAAGGGGTTCTAAGGTGTCCCCGGAGCCTTCTCTTCTCCAGGCTGAACAAGCCCAACTCTCTCAGCCTGTCTCCATAGCAGAGGTGCTCCAGCCCTCAGATCATCTCCATGGCCTCCTCTGGCCTCGCTCCAACAGGTCCACGTCCTTCTTGTCCTGGGGACCCCTGAGCTGGACGCAGTACTGCAGGGGGGTCTCACCAGAGCAGAGGGTCAGAATCCCCTCCCTCGACCTGCTGGTCACGCTGCTGGGGATGCAGCCCAGGACACGGTTGGCTTTCTGGGCTGCCAACGCACATTGCCAGCTCATGTTGAGCTTCTCATCCCCCAACCCCCCCTGAAGTCCTTCTCCTCAGGGCTGCTCTCTCAATCCATTCTCTGCCCAGCCTGTGGTTGTGCTTGGGATTGCCCCAACCCATGTGCAGGACCTTGCACTTGGCCTTGAGCACACCTGGACAGAATCTGCCTAGTGCTGGCTACAGGGCAAAGGAACGAGCTTTACATCCAAGTGAAACAAATCTGCAAGACCACTATGGATTCCTATGGTTAAGGTCTCCCTTCACAGTCCCCTGTATGTGGGCAGTAACTGCAGGAGAAACCCTAAAATGAAGAGTTTGTGCAAGACCTCATGACAGTAGGGACATTTCTACAACTGGAAACATGGGAAACAACTTGTAATCATGTTGACATATCCGAATACATTCTTCCTTCATCTACTGCGGACAAGCATGGCATCTGGGATGACCTGGAGAAACCATGCAGAAAATCAGCTATTGAAGTCCACTTTCCACAGGGAAAAGGACACTGGAATGCTTTGGGTCCCCAGGATCGAGGGTTGCCTGCTGCCAGGGGATGGCCCAGCATTGCTTAAAGCCAAATGAATTACAGCTTTGGATGCACATGATTTATGGACTTCTTTAAGATCAGAAATCTAGAAAAAGGTAGAAAACTTCCAGAAAAAGTCCACCATGGTTCGTTTTTAACATTAAACCACGATCTCAACCCTATCTCACCTAGTCCTCATCCAAACCACCAATTAAACAGTCTGAAAACTAATTTTTAGACTACATAAGCAGACACTGGGAAGTTTATGTATTACTTTACACACTTCTCCTAAAAGCAGCTTATTCAAATCTAATCTGAATCCACTAGTACTTTAAATCTGTACATCTTACACTCAGTACCAAATGTTTCATCGAGTATAGCCTACTCACTCCACTGCTTCAACAGAGCACTTTCTTAGTTTGAACTGATTTTACTCAAACCTCTCAGCTTCTGGGGTCTACTCTACTTGCTGTTACTCAACATCACCAATAATTGCTGAATGCAGCCCTCAAAGTGTTAATACAAGTATCAACTATAACATAAATGTACATTTTCAGTCTTCCTTACCATTTTCTGCAGTTCTTCATGATGGGAAGCACTACACGTACTGTCTCATTTATGTAATGATTTTCTACTGTGCAGGTAATTATGAGCCATTCTGTGTAACAAGGAGCAGGCACAAACATACTCCTGGGACCGACGCGACTTTTATTCCGTTGGCAGCAGAAGGAGGTGCATGACGCCCATCCCTACAGCTGACTGCCACTGGGTCATCAGCTTCTCACGGCTAACTTGTTTTCTCCCCGCAAAGGAGCACTGAAGTTCAGTGGTGCTTTCGGGCTTAAGTATGTCTGAACAAAGGAAGTTTTGGATGACAATCTTGGATGTAGGCCTTTAAAATCTTTGTACACTCTATTTCAGATATGCAAATGCTCTTTTGGATATGGCTCTTGATCAAGTTTTCATGAACATCCACATTCCTTTGCTGAAAAGCGTGTGAAATCAGTCATCTACCAGACCCAAGCAGAAATTGCTTGATTTCACTTTCCTTGTCTGCCTGTTCTATATGCCTGAAATTGTCTTTATCATCTCTGTCTATGCACTATTTATATTAAAATATTTTTCTTATCTACTGTAACCAATTCAGTTTGGGTCAACATTAAAACCATTCCACTCACTTCAAAGAGATCCAAAAGAATGCAAGAGAAATCTAAGGAGAAAACTATGAACATTAGGTAGCATCCAGGAACCAGTATGAAATCAACATATTTGCTATTTTTTTTTGTTAAAAAAATGAATAGTATGCAGTCATTTACATAGCACAGTTAAATGAAAAAAACAATATTTAACCTACTAAAATGTTACAGATCCAAAACTGGCAAAACTCTTGATGAACAACAAAAATGTAATTCACATGCTTATGTTGAAGTGTACGAGGGGGTTACATATGTTAGGGGGTTTTCTGCTTTTGGTTTGTGGGTTGGTTTTTTTGTTGTTGGGGTTTTTTTTGAAACATGCCAGCAAAAGAACACGATCTTAGTGATATGTCAGAGATAAAGTTGAAACACCAGAATGCCCATGGCAAATTCAGGGAACAAAGACTCACTCATACAGAATAAGAATGAGCGGTTATGTATAGTATACTATTAACTCAAGGTGGGTTTGAAAAGCGCAAGTGCTGAACATCAGCAGCATACATACAGACATCTACATCTATTTTCTTACACCTACAAGTTTTCTCCCTGGTATAGTGCAAAAGGAGCTTTTGAGCTACTGCAGTGATGGGGACGTTGCTGGAAACCAGGGAAAGAGAATAACGTGCCGGAGTTATCCTGTGTATAACAGGGCAAAAGCCTCTGACATAAAGAGTAGGACTCTTTCTTGAACACCGAGAACACTGAGAAGTCCAGCTGTAGCACTGACCCATGAGTAGGCTAGACGGATGAATCGAGTAGGCAAATGGCTTTCAGGTATGATGTCACAGTGAAATAAATCTCCTTTCCCAAGGAAATTGTTAAAGAAACAGGTATGAAATCAATGCATTGCTCACTATTATTTGCACTGTTCTCTTTCACTGAAAAGTGAAAACACTTGTGAGGGCGTGTTTGGTTTTGCACATGCATTTTTTAAGATAGGTCCAGTTACTCTTGGATCTGGTGTGGCACAGACCATCGGGAAGTTCTGTGAGAGAGAGCTGGACCTCTCCAGCACCTTGCTACAGAGAGAGGAAAAAACAATAGTGACTACACTGAAGATATTTCAGTGAGTAATGTCTATAGCATTAGCTACACTAATCCTCTCCCTAAGTCAGACTTATCTTGTGATGGACAAATAAATTATCCAGCTTAGTGAGGTATCTGGGATGGTGATAGTGTCTCAGCTGTTCCGTTCCCTCAGTTTTCACAGACTTACTTTCAGCTCGTGCAAACACTGGATGCCCCCCCCTTTGCAGAGCACTGCACACAGGGTGGAGGTCTCACCATCCTCACTCCCTGCCCTTGGGGAAAAAAACAGGACATCCTTTCCCAGTGCTGATAAGGAAAAATTGAACCATTTCCTCAACAAGTTAGTCGTTTGTACAAGCAGCAAGTGAGGTTTGAATGGGCATGATCTACAAATAAATGTATTCCAGGCACCTAAACTGTAAGTTCTCATTCCCACCATATGGAGAAAAAAACCCCACCTCTACCCCACATCAAAAGCCAGTAAGAGAAGCCAATACAGGGCTGAGTGACTAAGTAGCATATCTTTATTTCCCAGTTCCTGAAGAATACGCCATACCAGTTATCACACTGAACTTCTCAACTTCAAAATTTGTAAACATTAAGATGTAAATCATAGAGAAAATACTATGGCAAACACCGCTTTTATGGTACAGTGGATGCCATGCTCATAAAGTGTTTTCATCCTGAATGCTCTCTGCACAGTTATCATTTATTTTCTTATTTCTAATTACCAAAAATATTTTCAAACCTTCATAACTTTTATTAATGTAGATATAAACAGAGAAATAAAAAATAATTACCTTGGTAGGAAAACATGTGAAGAGCCATGAGAAATGAAGGAATGGGAAACGCCTTCTGCAAAGAGTCTATGAGTTTATCAAAGAGAAACTTTGGTGTAACTCAGTCAGTCCACAGGTATTTACAAGAGTAATAGGATATTCATAATTGATGCGTAAGTAGCCAAGAAAGGTTAAACAAAAACCACCGGAGAGAAGTTCAAGACAGCCTTATGTGAAAAAGGTAAAAATGTATGTGGTTTTTTAAGAGTTGAAGTAACAAAATCTTGTAACAGCTTACCAGAGTTGTGGGTTCTCCATCAACACATGTTCAAATTAAAGTAAGTTATGTTTCTAAAAGATATACTCTTTTTTGAGTGGGAATTAATTTAGGGAGCCCTATGGTCTGTACTGAATAGGTCAAACTATATCACTGCAACAGTTCCATCTGACCTTATGAATTATAAATGGTTTAGTGACCAAAATACTATCTTAAAAAATTAAAAATACTCTCTCTAAAAGCATAGATTTCAATACCAGAAGGGTTCAGTCAGTTCTTTATCATTCGGATGTAGATAAATTGAGTCCTTGCACTTTTCTCTCTATCTCTTTCTCGTAAAATCTAAGTCCTGTCTGTTCTACATAGATATTCATGACATTTTCTCACAAGAGCTGTGATTTACTCCAATGTCTTCAGCCAAAAATATTTCTTCTCCCCTCTGTTCTGTGTTATGTGCTTGACTAAAATTAAGTGGAAATAAGTAGGATGGTAGTGGGAAAATAAAAACAGCAACAGAAAGACTGATATCACCAAATAAATACAATTTTTCATCTATTTTTTAAGAATTTAAATTAACACTGTTTTGTTAAAAAAACCTTGAAAATGCAAAAATTGGAAATATGTGTTATACTAATAAGAGAATCTTTCATGAGGAAAAAAATTAAAAAGATAGTTTTAACCTGATTATTTCAGGAAAACCAGGTGAAAAGCCAAAAGAAATGAAGGAATGGGAATCGTACCTTTAAATGAAAGTTTTCTGAATTCAGAAGAATTCATGCAGCCCATGGTATGTGAATTCACCAAAGATGGCCTAACCTATAACAAGAGAAAGCAATATATTGAACCTGCTATATACACAGTGTATATCACTAGGTATTTTGGATATTTACCCTCCGTATGTAAGTTATTAATTTTTACTATTATTATTAAGAATAAAATATATTCACACTCTTCTAAGAAAATTATTGGATTCCTTTTCTTAGAGTGTATATCACATACTAGTGAATAATATGATTCAAGAGAAGCTACGTCCCAAAATAACATGACATTTGAAAGAGAAAGTGTAGGTGTGTGTTTTCCAGGGGGAAAAAAATTGTTAAATTATCAAGGTTTCTGTCAGGGATGGGAAGAAACTAATTCAAAAGAAATTGAAAACGCTTTTTTTTTTTTTTTTTTGGTCTATTAATCCTGCAGGTAAAACTTAGTAATTTTTAAGAATGAAGAACTGGTTACTTTTTGTATAAATTCACTGCATAAAAAAAATGTAAGAAGAATGACAAAGCATTTTGACATTTTAGAAATGAAACACTACAAATTAAACAGAAGTAATTAGCTGAAAATCAATTCAATTTTCCTCCAGGTCTAGGGCTAAGTTACAGGTCAGCAGTGTAGTCATGTAAATAAGGTTTTAAATACCCAATATCCAATAAAAAGTGCCATTCCAGAAAACAGGGTAAAAGAGTCTTATTTATACCTTAATTGAAATCTGATAATGCAGAAAAGAAACATTTTGGATTTGGCACAATGACCTGAAAATTGCTCCTGTCTCCATGAAGATCTATTGTGTCCCATGAGAATGTCTGAGGATGGGGCAGCTGAGATTTCTTCTTCCCACTCTGGTGTATCCCAGTGCAGGCAGGGGTCATCTGGCGGTTAGTGAATTCTTCAGGAGCCAAGATGGTGAGAATCACTGCTAGTTGCCCTCTTCCTGGTTGTCCTACACGGTCCTCACGCTGAGCAAAGCCTTCACTATCTTTCATGCTAAATGAACCTTATAAAATATTCTCCTTTGAAAGCCACCAAAGTCTTCTTGTGGCAGACTTTCTGCAGCTGAATTTTCCATCAGGGTCAGTTTTGCCCATAACTTCTCGCATGAGAATTATTTATGGATTGTTTAGGAAGTATTATGGGGGCTGGTATCCTGTAAGTAAGAGACTTGTATTCTGGAAATGTTTGGCATCTCTTGGTAGTAAATACGTCAAAGTGGACTGCACAGTATCTGGGACCTTCACGTGATTAGATAGTACTTTCTCCTTCATAAAGTAGCCTTGTAAACTAAAGATAATTGGTAATCTATTGCAGCAGTTTGGGTGAAATTATTTCAAACTATTTTCATTTGTCTGTGAAACTTGGTATCGTTCATTTGCAGTGTCTGCAGAAATGTTTCACCTTACAGAATGTTTTCATTTTTAAGTGAAATTTATTACCTTTATTATCTGTATGTTGTCAGCTCCATGCCACCCATAGCAGGATTATTTCCACCTTTGGCAATGTGTAGTCCCACAGTCATTTTTAATGGTTAATATTTTCACACGATAATACGTACGGCTGAATATTTAAACTTTTAAATTAGAACTGAAGAGGAAATATAACGAGGCCTGGAAAGTGGCATGATTTGACTTGGCATGCCAATATATAAACCTACACAAACTTTTTTTTCAGTAAAAAATAAAGGAAACAATGATTGTGGGAAGCAAAATGTGTATTTTAAACCCTACAGTACTTCATAAGAATGCCATAATTTTAAATAAAAGCTCTTTCATCTTTTTATATGAGAAGAGGAAAGCAGATACAAGACATACCCTTCCAAAGTCTCCAAATCCCAGGTTTTTAACTAAGTTCTATCTGTATACTTCCCCTGAGTGAAGTACAAATAAATACATAGATAAACTGATAGATGGATGGATGGACAGTCTAATAAAGAGATTCATTACTTCAGTCAAAGCACTTCATTACCTCATTCTTGCCCACATTAAATAATATTCACCAAGAAGCAGAACTTTCCAGGTCTCTCTTCCAGGCTTTTTCACACACTATTACTTCCATTTAGAACTTGCCTGCTGTTGCTAGATCATCATTAACACGTAGGGGACAGAACACTATATATAAGAAAGATAGTTAGGAAGCTTGCAGGGATAGGGTGAGCAACATTTGCTGAACACGAAGATGAAAATCTGTCCTGCAAAAATCTCAACTGGAAAAATGACACTTGCTCAGGCTCCTGGTATCCTAAATTAGCAAAGGCCTTTAGAAGTTTAAGGAATTAGGAATCTGGGGACATACTGACCTGAAAAGACCTTTTCTTCTACTACAAACGTCCTATCACCATCTTAGGAAAAGCTACCACCCACACTCCCCCCATGCTCCATTCAAGTATATGGAGTGGAATAAATATATAGGTTGGGATAGGCTTAAATTAAGAACAGCTGAAAAATACAGACCAAGATGACAGGATTTTCTCCATCTGCTTTTTGACATTTTCGAGACGCATTATCTTAGTCATGATCCTGATCCTCTATTATCACGACAAAGTTCAACATTGACTCATACCCAGGATTTTATTACCACCAAAGGGCTACAGACTGGGAGAGCTGGACTGGGTATCTATCATTGGCCAACTAACTGCATCTGAAATCCTGCTAATTTTAATCAAGGAAGTACCATGTGGTAGAGGTCCTGGCCAGAGGCCCTGTTCTTTACATGTACCGCCCTACGTGGTTGTGGGAACTTCCCGGCCCAAAGGAGCAATCCTCAGGTCTGAAATGGCAAACTTGGGTATCGAATTCACTTCTTGATGGACACGCAGGTGATAAACTAGCTGCCGGCATTTGTGATGATGAATCACAAGGTGATTCTTGTTTCTTTAAATACCGGGCATTTTATCAAGTAACATTGTGCACGCTAAACAGCGCTAAAATGCACAGGTGAGGTCAGGTTAGGAAGCAGAACACATGAAGCACAAGCAGATCGAGAGGGAACACAGCAGTTGGGCTTGCTCAAGCCTGGTGATGCGAGTTGCGTTACACAATGTACACGTTTGCTTCATTAATGGCAACTCAAATCAAGGCTTCAGAAGTTCCAGGTGTTTTGATAAAAGCCAACCTGTAACAAGCTAACATATTTCAGACTCACAAAGACAGAGGAGGATATAAAAGGGAAAATAACATACTTTGCCCCTGTATTGTAAATCATTTAGTATGGATTTTTTGCCTAGAATTTCACAGATATTAAGCAGAAAGGGGTCTTTCCAATGTTACCTGGATAATCTTTTTCCACAGTGGTCCACTGTACCTCAGTAAAATGCCTTAAGATAGTGAAAGTTATTTGTTTAGATGCTAGAAAAATAGTTGTGCCAATAAACACTGGCTTTCAGCTTAGACTAATGAACGTAGGCTAATATCAGCGTAACTTGTAATCTACAGCTTGCTGAAGCTGAACCTAAGTTTCTAGCAACTGAGTTAGTTAGGTGTAATCTTCTACTCTGTCATCTTTGGCTGCAGTTTTCTGCAGTTCAGTATAAAAAAATTCACTGATCAGTATCTTTAGCTAAACGTCTTAGGGAATTTAATATATATATGTATATATAAATATTATCTATCTGTCTGTCTGTCTATGAGCTGTAACCAATTCCTGGCTCCCGCTGAAACTAACTTTCTTGTGGGACAACTGGTTTTCAACTGGTCAAGCCAAAAGTGAAAAGGGCAGCAAAGGAAACACATACTTCCAGCTAGTTAAAAGACAGCAACAGTACAGTAATTGAAGTCTCTTATGAATTTACACATGCTTAGAAATGGCTTTTTTTTTTTTTTTCTTTTCTTTTTCTGGATGAAGCCCAGCAATCATATGCTGGCTAAAAAATATACCACTGAGGGAGAAAAGCTAGGATACGCTCCTTCAGTGCTATTGTACAGTTCGCAAGATCAGACTCCAAAATTGTTTTAGCTCTCAAATTTTCAGGATTAATCAATATTTACTGTAACCAGTACCCAATCAGAGGTAATCTCTTGAGGTAAAAGGGAGAACGTGTTTCACAAGATCTCTTGGGGCTTCATTCAGATTCTGAATAAGATGAGGGATAAACCTGAACTTTATGTATCTCTACAAGGAAGAAGAAATCTTGCTTTTTTAGAAATCTTGCTTTTTAGACCCTCTGGTTTCACTCTGAGCGGAAAAGAAATGAGAGAGGCTGACAAGGAAGGGAGCTGTTTCACCAAGAAATATATGGTAGCAGTTTTAAAAAAAAAAAAAGTGAAAGCTATCTGTGATGTTAATTAAGTCAGGTTTTGATACTTACTAAGAGAATAAGAGGAAACTAAACTGTAGAGAAAAAAAAAATAGGTAAGGAGTTGAGGAAAACTTCTGGATTGTCAAGATAGTTACCAACTGAAATAATATACTGAGGAAGTTAGGAAATCTCTATTACTGCAGGCATTTAAAAAGAATTAAACAAACATCTGTCAAGACTGACATAGGTATTGTTGATCTTACCTTGAGGCAGGGATGCATTAGGTGACCTCTCCAGTCTCTTTTGCCCTATCTTCTGTGGTTGCTGCTTCATGTCTTCCTTTCCACCTCCCTTGATGTCTTTACTTATGCTACCAGACAGGAATGTTCACTAATCAATTCTATCCCTACAGTTAATGCTTTTTCTTCATACACTTGGCTTGAGGAATCAGTTTCAGCCATAATCAAAACAAATTCGTACTAAAAACACTCAACATGTGCAAATCACTCCTCACTGCTACAAAGTTGGGGTGCAGCATAGACTGGAGCCACAAAGATGACTTTGGAATAATAAAAAAAAAAAAAAAACCAAAAAACAAACCAAAACCACATAGCATAACTTACAGCACCATTTATGAAACCACTTCTGTCTTTCAAGACATCTCTACACCATTTTCAAAAGAAACAGGTATAGGTGTGCTCAATATAAAGATATCAAGTTTCTTATGCTCATTATTGTGTCATCAAAAATGAAAGAATACCAGTTACACAGTTTTAAATACTTATACAGGTATATTTTACAGCCCTAAGGATTTACAGCAGATATTTTTTTCAAGTGCTCTCTTCTCTTTGCATTTTCTAGCTTTCCTGTCTTCAAAGTCACTAAACAGTTCTTAGCAATGTTTATATTGTACTGGGGCATACTGGTGCCATATACAATATTTTGCAGTGTTTTCTTCAAGGTTTGAATAACAAACTTTCCTACAGGTGGATAAAACATTCTTTACTAGACATTCATGAAACTAAAAATAGGTTTATTATGTTATAGAGAAAGGCCTTAGAAAGTTCAATTTTCATCTGGAAAAGCCAAGAGACCTGAAAAAATATTTTTATAGATCATATAACATTAATTTCAATTAAGTCATTTGCCCCAAGAAAGAATATACCTATCTAAATGGGGTTCAGGAGTTCTTAGATAAATATGAAGGATTAGTTCCTTTTTTGCTTGCATTTTTATTTATTTTCTCTCTTTTTGGAAAGCTTTTCTATTTCCCTGCTGGGCTCAGACAACACATGAAGGATTTGTTTCCTTTACTATCCGATGTCTACACAGAAGGAAGAACAGAAACGTTATCAGTATTTGCTTTTATCTTCCTGCCCTTTTTGTTCTAGACACATTTTTGCCAAGTTAATAACTCAATAATGGTAACTGGTAACTCAATAATAATTACATTTGATAGCGTATTATATAGTAGGTTTTCATTTGTCAATCTTAAAACACTTCTCCAAGGAAGCTAAGTATTGCACCGTGTGATCATCCCCAGATACAGACTCATGATGTAACTTGCTCAAGGGCAGACGGCAGGCCAGTGTCACAAATGGGAATATCGCTGACATTTCCTTGATCTTTCCTGCAGTGCGCCATTCCCAGGCCTTTCTGCTTCATCATACAGGCATCCACGTTGTACAATTTGGATATATCATTCCTATTTACACATTTATTTCTTTTTTTCAGGATAAAAATGCCCAGCCGATATCAGTTATTAGCGATGTATGCTAGTAGTAATGTATTAGCAATTATATTAGCAAAGATATTAGCAATGTATGATCTGGATTAACTTTCTGCAATGACAGAAAATGAAAATCAGAGTAGATCCCAAAGATCACTTTTAATATAGACAAATTCCAACTATGCTTGTGTGTGACACAAGTATCCTTATTACATATGTCCTTACTAGAGACTATTTAAATGCAAAATACCTACCTTCTATTAAGTTGCTACACTATTACTCACCGGGCAGAAAGTCTATGTAAAGGTCTCATGTGGGGTATTTTACTTCCTATATTTTACACCAAATTAACTGCCTATTTGCCTGAGTAATAATAGGTTGCCATAATAGTAATAATGCAGTCAAATATCAAACTGGTTTGAAAGACAGGCACGTACACACCATTTCATAATACTCTACTCCAAAAATGCATACCATTGTAAAAAAATTTTGAAAGTAATTGTATAGCCCTGTAAGACAAGTTTTGCACTAAGACATATAGTAAAGATGTGCTAAATTCAGGAGATTATATCTGGATGGTATTTAAATCAAAGCAAAAGGACTCCTATTAACTTTCACGGGACACCAAATTTACTCAAATCCATAAATTAGCTCAAAAGAATTAATTGACTGCCTTCTATTTATACCCAATTTTACTTTACTCTGTAAACTTTAAGAAAAAAATATCTGATTTCATAAAAATATTCTAGCAATTTGATCCTTCATAATATTAGCATACTTTTAAGATGCAAAATCAGAGTTAAATGTTTTAAAAGCCAGCTCTTTAGTGCTTCTCTTCAAATAAAATCACTGGTTTAGTTGCTGAACCAGAGTTTAGAATCATATTTTGTAAAATATTGCACAAAGGAAAAAATAGCTAGTTAATGAATGGCTCTATACAATTTTCTATAAAATATTAGCATTTCAGGCAGCATCCAAACGTGTGCTCCCTTTGTAGAGCAGATATGTTGCAGAGATATTCACTGCTACTTAAGTAATCTCATATTCAAACTACAACACAAGACAGTGTTTAATGTTCCAGAGCCTCAAATGATGGAAGAGAGGGGTCTTGAACTAGATGTGCTGACTGGAAAATAGCATCAAATGAGTTGTGAGAAATCCAGTGCAGACTGTTTCAACTGCACCTTTAAGGACTTCCTTTAAAAATTAGCTCCAAATACAAGCAACATTACAGACAGGGAAAACCATCTGTACTTGAATGCTGATTCTGTAATTCAACGTACACTTTAAATGTGAGAACTGGGTAGGTACGTGCTGCAAAGGATTTATGTAAAGGATTGAAAGGCTGAGATTGCCAGCAGGATGAATCACACGGTTGGAGGGATCGAGTCTCGGTGCACATCTTGGCATGGCAGATCCCCGTTTGGCATGTTTTACTGGGATGTCACGGGATGTAGAGTTGTGGTAGACAGCGTCATGGCCAGGCAGCTCCAGCACACACTTTTTTCACTATTCTTATGGTTCCTGGTGCAATTGTTGTAGAACAGATTTTGTTAATGGAAATACTTTGATTTTGCATCTGACATGCACACATGATCTATCAATTACCATCAGTTTATCTGATTGGCTTCGTTTCACTACATGGACCAAATTCTGTCTCATCACAATGGTGTCAATTAGATCATATTTTTGGAAACCACGTTTATTAATATCAAGCATACCAGTATAGCCATAGAAGTACCTCCGAAATCAGTACTGAATAGTTTGTGCAAAGAGGAAATTAAAGTGAAAGCTTCAGATCCAAGTTTGGGTCAGAAGTTCGTAGTTGCCTCATTCTGGCAAATCCACAGCATCCTTCAGGAATGAAAGAGATCACTAGAGTACGAGTTGTAAACATGAGCTGTCCCGTTGGACTTCTGTGCTAGCCGACTGAAATGTTAGGGACTCGGAGAAAGGATGGGGTTTGAAAAGAAAGAAGACAGTAGACTAGGAAGCAAGATCCCTGTGAATAAATGTACTTTATATTATAGTATGGGCTATAATATATCTTTGGGGACCTTCCCTTGTTATCAAAGAAACTACCGGGTGGTCAAAGACATTCAGTCTAGCAGGAATTTAGGTGAACCCGTAACTAGAGACCAAGGAATCAGAGCTATTCCAGAAGTTACTGCATGTGGGTCCATGTAAACATGGGCAGAACCTAGAGAAGGACAATGTCGCACCAGCGTGCCCGTACGTTGTTCACAGACCTTCATTCCCAGGCTGTACGCTGGGTATGCCACTGCTTACGGCTCCGTAATCTGAACTGGTACACCCACCAAAGAAAAGTCCTACACATGGGATGTATGTGTGTATAAACACACGCTTGATGTGTTTCTCAATTCTCATCACATGTTTCATTCAATAGACTTATTAATCAACCATAAGAAATGAGTTAAGATGTTGAAACAGTCATGGCCTTTGTTCTGTGTCAGTTTTGTTGGCTTAGCTGACATATAGCTACAAGGCATGACGGATCAAAGTAATTAAAGTTCCAATCATTTACCTTTCTATGTTCAGTGTCAAGACAGCTAGCCTTCACCCTGGGTTCAGAGTATTTTCATATTTTTTTTTAACATGTTATAGCTATGCCATTTGCCTTGCTGTACTTAAGAATTTGACAGCATTTCCATTATAAAGTTTGTATACAAAGGCTTGAGGTTCCCTCTGGATTCCAACTTCGCACATAAAATTGCAGACCACAGGCAATCCAAAAGCAAGCAGGTAGGGGGGTTTGGGGGTTTGCTTTTTTTCCTTTGTTCATTTACTTTCAGGTGATTTTAGTCAGGTATTTTTTCATTGGAGAACAAAAAGTTACCAGTTTTTTTCCACTTAGTCTCAAGGTACATTATTTATGTTCTGTGAAACTTAAATGAAACTTATTTTGTTCCCGTTGTGAAATATGGTAGACAAATTAGTCCTAATCTTTACTCTTTCATCATACATATTATTTATAACTGAGAGTATGAAAACATTTGGTCTAATAAAAAGATTTAGGATATGTAGAAGGGAGTCATTTCTGGATATTTCAAGAACAGGAGATTGGTTTGTATTTGAATCCAAGCATGAATTCAAACAGTAAGTGCTACTTTTCCCAGATTAGAGGGAAAAAAAAAAAAGTATTTTTATAAAGCCAAACATAATTTGAATCTTGGGAACAATATCCACTAAATAAATACAAACAAGCATATGTTAAAAAAAAAAAAGTGGGAAAGGAAAATCAGGAATGAAATAACCCACAACCAGTGAAAGTGATGTCTTGCCCTCTCTGTACCTTCTTCTCTGGCCTGTTTCCAACATTGTCAGCTGGATCCACCAGATCCAGGAGCAGGACGCCATCTACTTTTCATCATGGTTTGCAACAACTTTGTATAGGACTGGCACTAGGCATTTCACAAATTTTAGTTAAAGACCCTTTGCACATTATCAGATACTGGTTGCTTTTAGTATGGGATGTCACCAAGTCTTACCTACTGCACACAACTCAACGCTAATACAGGGAAAACAAAATCTGCCGGGATTTTCTATGAAGGTGTAATATTGGATAGCTTTATAAGCTTTCCTTTCTCAACGGTCATACAAAATCTGATGGTTTTATTACACATGAGAGATTGAGAATGAGGTGTAAAGTGCCCAATATTTGGCACAGCAATCCAAGATGTCTTGGGAAATAACCCACTCTTCCTATATGCAGTAGCAGACCTTCACCCAATGTGTTGTACCACCACGCAGCCTGCGTGACTCCATAATATGCATATACTCTTCCAGTCCTATATCATACCTTCAGAAACGCAGTCTGGAGAAGATTAGGTAGCTTCAAGAATATTAGTGCAATTGCTCCCAAATATTCTGTCCTTATTTGGGAAGGATTTGAAGAAATGGTGGCAAGGGGAGATAGAGGAGACATAAGCTGTATCCTTCCACATTATACAGTGAATAATAAGAACAGAGCATTGTTTGCAAAAATCATTCATGAACAGAAAAGGAGGCTAATTCAAAATTAATTTCATTTATAATAAATACCTCCACAAACATTTTTATAAATAAAACACCAGCAGTTATTATTCTAGTATGTATTTACAATAAACAGGCAATTCTAAAAAACAGTAGAAGGACATCCCATTTCTCAGAAGTTTAGGACTGACAAATCTGAAGACACCACCTACCTCGTCAGAGTCATTACAGGCCCATCTTGCTTCCAATTGAGTCAACATATGTTTTACTATTTACCTAGATAAGAGTAGAATCAAACCCAAATTTATGTCATTCCTCCCATAGGCATCTCCGTTTTCTCCCTTCAATGACTTTTTAAAGTTCCCAGAGCATGAAACATCACTTTGATGCTGCATCACATCCAGTTAGGAAGCTCTGGCATGCAGTGTTATGTTTAAACCAACATGCAAATGTAATCAGGAATGACACGTCGTCCCAATAATGCAGTCACTCAGCTTTGAGAAACTCGAACAGACAGATTATAAAACAGAGATTCTCACAGCCACAGGTTTGTGCTTTTGGAAACAAATCTCTCACTCATATAAAGTTTGAGAAAGATCTTAAAGAAAGCCACCCCAAGCCTGGCAGTGTTTAAGAGGCATTTGGACAATGCCCTTAACAGTATGTTTGAACTTTTGGTCAGCCCTGAACTGGTCAGGCAGCCGGGCTAGATGATCATTGTAGGTCCCTTCCAGCTGGAACTATTCTTCTCTTCTAAAGTTTCAGTCTTTACAACATTCACTCAGGGACCTAGAGTTGGCCCTTTAATTCTGATGGAGAAGTCCAACCTGCATGCTGCCGCCGGAGCATTTGAGCCGCTGTAAAAGCAGCAGCAGCAGTTTTCCTTCCTCATCTCTACAACGCTGGCAGGCTCAGCCAAACATTCCCAAGCTATTGAACTCAAGAATAGGAGGGGGAGGAAAGTGAGATTTTTCTCACCTCTTTTCCAGCTAATTCTTGTTAATATTTATTGAGAAGACCAGATTGTGCTAATGTCCTTTTGGAAATAGCCCCTGTTCTGTCCCACCCACTGGCCAGGAAGATTATGAGTCCTGTTAGGGTGCGAAGACCTTCTCCCCCATTGCTGCTCACTATGACTCACCCAAAAAGGGCTCTACGTGCTTTGTCAAAGCCAATCTCACATGCTGAAGATTGCTCTCTGCCCCCGTCCTCTGCATCTGGGCTAAGGACACCTGGTCCCGGCGGAGGGTTTAACTGCCCGGTCTTTCACGTCTTAAACACACTTGTGTGGGCCTTCTGTGTAAGCGTGACCCTCGGTGTTTTACCAGCAATATTGGTTTTGGCTTTACAATACTCCTGTTATCCCTATTATAAAAAGATGAGGAAAAAGGCACAGCTAAATGACTTATCAAGGCTGACAAAAAAAAGCGAGTGTCGGAGCTGAGAATACAAACCAGATCACCTGAGGTTTCATTTCTGGAAACGTTTCCCCTTTCCTCTTCCTTTGAATCTTTGTTTAGTACTGGGGCAGGTCATTGGAAATCTGGGCAATATTCAGATATGCTTTCTTTCCCAGAAGGAAATAAAGCTTTACAGGCTCACTTTACAGAGGCAGCCAGTTCGCGCGGACTGCCGAGGTTTTGCAGCTCTCACAGGACGCCGCAAAATCCAGCAATCAGACCTGTGCAGCTGGAATGCTTTCAGAGGAGATGGCAATGCGCAGAAACAGCGTATTATCTAAAAACAGGCTCACAAAATATGTTTCTATGGACATCAGAAACTAATCTTTGAAATGGTCCCTGATGAGAGCCGGATTGGCCCGAGCAGCCTTCTGAAAATGTTCCAATTCCTCCTTTGCATCCGGTGTGTGTTTATTGGAGAAAGAATAGGTCCTCGTTTAAATTCTGCACATGTATTTGCACTGTGACCTTTTTAGCTGTTACCTCATGGCTATATCTGAAATTGGTAATAAAATGCAACTCAGGGTAAAGAACTGCTAGGTGATTTTATACAACTATAATTTTGCACTCTCAAAAGGCAGAATATGTAATTCCTTAAGCCACACACGGGAACTTGGTGATGCTGGGCTGGATTTTTGTTTTCAAAGCCAACACCGTGTGAATAAAGTCAGCTCTATACAGTGATAGAAATAATGAGTTAAACAGATATGCATTTTCGCTGATCTTGATGCAGAGTGAGAAACCAATGTGAAGTCCCATTGAAGTGAGGACGCTACACAACTACAGGCACAAACAGCTCCTGTGGCAGATGATTGTGCATTTTAGGGGTTTTATATGTGTTTACCTATAGCTGCTACATAAGTGTTTCTGAAGAGTCTCCTAAGCCCACCACACTTTAAATAATTTCCAAGACATCCTACTGATGTGCGAAAAAATAGAATGGACCAGTCGTATTAACAACTGACACTGAGAGGGTACCCTGGAAAAATCTAATTATACACAACCTTCTCCTTTTCTTGTACTAATTTATTGCGTTCCAGAATTCTTCTGATTTTAAGACTACAATAAAGAGCCTTTGTGTTATGTAGTGGCCACATGCAAAGGAAGTCATAATATGAGAACCAAATATTTAATGTCACTCCTTTTCCCCATAAAGTCCACCCAGGCAGGCTCCTGCCACACACAGAAGAGCACGGAGCTCCGTGGCGCCCTGCCCAGCCGCACGTTCAACCTCACGGACCCAACAGTACAAACAGGGGAAAACTGTTTGGATACAGAGACACTATACACATTTTCTATACAGTAAACATACTCCGAGTTACAAAATAATTAAGTAATTAGAAATTATGCCTGGGTTTGTGGCCCTCTCTTCAAAGTGCAATTGTATTTATATGAAGCGACTTTAAGGTATACTTACAACGAACAGATTTCAGAAATTTTTAGCTGGCTTCGAAGACTCTGATCGATGCTTTGAGCAGGATACCGAGTCGTCAGGTTTTCCGGTATGTCAGAACAGAGATCCGCAGTGAGTGAGAGCGGACGTGCAGCTTCTCTGGCTGAGCTGCCGGCGAGCTCCTAAGGAAGGTCGGACCCAGAGGACAGAGCTGGGGCCACCAGGCACCTTCCTCCCCCCTGCAGCTGGGGGTCCCTCCTGCCAGGGTCTTTCGGTTCCGCTTTCTCTGAACAGAGGCTTCCAAGTAGACAACTGGAGAGCTGCCATTTTTGCTTTTCTTGGTGGAAAACCATTTGGAGGGATAAACTAAAATTTTCTGGTAGAAGATATAAAATAGGCATTTTCATTGACAAGTAATTTACATATTTCCTCCTAAACAAAACCCTAATGAGCTAACTCTCCTGTAGTTCACAAATTAGCATTAACAAAGTCTAAACCAGAAGTTTGTCCTACCCTGGGTTTCCTAATACTTATTTTTTAGGTTCAGAGCTCTTTAAAACGTAGACAACTATATCCATGTCCCAAAACAGAGACCACACATGTAGATGTTGTCAACTTCCAATTAAAACAGCAAGACACAGCTAGCCAGTTTGTGCAAATTATTCTATCATCTAGAGACTTTTTTCTCCCTATAGAAAACATAATGACTTCCATCTTCTGTCTGTGCTTATTCTGGGTCTTAGATATTTCCTAAACGATCTCGACAATCAGATCGAAATTCCTTGTGTGTATGGAAAGGCAGAGCACAATGGAAAAGCTGTTCAAAATCAGGTTCTGAAACACTCCCACTGCGTTTTCAAATCAAGCTATAGGTATATTTCTAACCACTAAAGAGTGCCAACAAGTATTTAATGCCTAAAAAGACTTAGCAGAAAGGTGGAGGTACAGCAAGGTAGCAAGATATGAGCCATTGGAACTACCCACCGGTACTTATAGATTACCCACTGGCTGTGCACCTGCAGGGAAGGAAAGAGTCATCTGCATTTCTGAACTGACAGCAATATCGCAACCCGGCAGGTACATGCAGGTTGTGTGGTGAGATTTAAACTAGAGGCATACTTTGTAACCTCATCGGCGTCCTGCTTTTCTACTGCACGTGTATTTATCTCAGCTGACAACTGTCTCCCTGTCCAGATTTGTAGGGGCACAATACATTAGAGAAGCACTTCAGAGTTCAAATTTGGGTTTCAGTTCAGCAACTAACAGCAATATAGCAAAGCCCTTAAGCATTTCTAGCACCTTCACTGATCTGAGAAGTACCATAACTAGCAGCCCTGAGGCAACAAAACACACAATATCTGGAGAGTTGTGAGCTTACAGGCAGTTCCCCATGAATCAGTGCAGATACCGTAGTAACAGAGGTGCCTGAATTTTTTGTTGGATTACACCTATACCACACCAACAGTGGAAGAACCCCCAACACTGCTTATGTTGGCATGAACTTTCTAAGCACAATAGTTTCACACAACATTTCTATTTACAGTAGTGCAAACACTGATCACCAAAAGCATATCAGATAGTTATTACACTTGCTTCATCTAGAACCTCTTTTCATAGGTGACAAGACCAAAAGGGATCTGCTGGTTCATCAAACCCATCACACTATCATATCCAGTTTATAATTGCTTTCTTAAACTGATCCTGGTTTACCTTATAGCCATGTTTTTGCTCTCGTAGGAAGATTATTCTGGAACCTCACCTTTCTAATGGTTAAAATCTTTCTACTTCACCCTCAGTTTGTTCATGGTCTGTTTAAATCAATTTGGATTTTTAGTGCCAACACTGCCTTTAACTCAAACATATCTCTATGACTACATCGAGAAATAAAATCAGTGTAGGTGAACGATCACCTAACCTGCATAAGAATAAATTTTAGTTGCAGTTGTGCTGGGATTTCACTTCATGCTTCATCTCTGTGCTCACCTCAGCCTTTGAATGCTATTTCACGGCTGTTTTAAACCTAAGATCATAGCACCTCCAGAAGGAGCAGACCCTGTTCACAGGCCTGTCCTCCATCCACCTCTGTCATGTCAGATCCCTCAACAGTGCGCCTTCAGGCAGGCTGGATCAATTTACCTGTCTCATTGGAAACCAACACTGCAAAGGAAATGACAATAAAAACCTATGATTCTTAGTTTTAGGAGCTGATCCAGACGGGGAGAACCCTCCTGGTAGCAACCCACACAGAGCAGGTAGGGAAACCTTAAAAGCTAATCCTTTAATATGTCTGTAAGCTCCAAAGAGCATCCCAAGAAAATGCTGCTTTGCCTGGTTCAGATGGAGACCAGCTCTTCATTTAGAGCCCTGCTCACTGAAATAATGCAAATCCTCCATTAATATCTAAGGTGTTATGTCACTACGGGAGCTTTGAAGGGCAGATCGTAAGCCATAAGCAAGCATCTTCAACAAATTTCAATGATGTGATGCCATCTTCAAGCAGGTTGCTCACAAGCAGTATTGTAGAGCAGCCTGGCAGAAAAAAAAAAAAAGTTCATCTCTGCTCTGACTTGTATTGTCCGGAGTGTTTACTTAAGGCATAAGTGATTCCTCAGTCATCTAAACACAATATTTTTTAATATTCTAGATTTTTACATTTGTACAGCTATGTTTGAGCACCTTTAAAACAAATTGCTGGTGTCACTCTAACCCTGTGCAGACCTTTATCCATTTAAACAAACTAATTTACATTTTGGCACTGCAGAATATAAGCTTGTACTTTTTGCTCAAGAGGACCAGAAACAGAGCAGGTTCAGGTGAATTGAAGTTGATTATATTCAACAGTTTTTCACACAAATGGCAATTTACCTAGCTCTAACTAATTCCATCATTTGCTCATTTTCACAGACTAAGATTATCTAATTCACTTCAAACTTGCCAATAGAAAACAGTTTAAAAAAAAAAATAATAATTCTCTATCAGTCTTATGGGAAATTTACTGAGCCTCTGAAAATGTTTCCTAAAACATCTCCTATTTTCTTCCTCTACATCCGTAAAATCTGATTGCACAAACGTTTTCTTGACCCAATAACCTTGTCAATTTTAACAACTTCTAAAACTTCTGCTTGTCACCTTGAGGTTTACCTTTAACTGGTAGGATATTTTCTTAGAAATTAATTCCTGAGATGACGTTTTAGTAGATGCATTCATAAGGATCCAAATAATATTCTCACTTTCTTTAAAAAATAGCTTAATTTCTGGAGGAATCTGTAGACCTTTTTTTCTATCAGTCTTCATTCTGTTTGTTGTTATTACTGTTTTTTGCCTTTTAAAAGCAAAATCACTATGGTTTAGTGAAAGTATGACACTAACTCAATTTTTTAATGTATATTATAAGTATTCAATTTGTTTAAAGCGGTCATGGGTTTTTTTTCCCCTAGATGTGATTCATTCTTCCTTTTTTATCAAGTTATTCTATAGATTTTTCAATACATTTGTGCAGGATCAAGTCTAGCCTAAACATTGGATATGTTTTTGCAGACTATTTCACTGAGAAAATACGTAAGGAAAGTGCCTTTCTAGTTCTGTCAAGGCAGAACATTTTCCAGGTTTTTTTTTGGTAACAAAGAAAAGTTAAAGTGTCATGGATCTTTACACTATTTCCTAATTTTCATTTTAAAATGTTTTGCATTAGAGTAGAATAATATGAATGCAAAATAATACATTTAAAATTACAAAAATCTCCTTCAAAACTCACCATAGTGTCTCAGCTCATTAGGAAAAATTTTGTCCACAGCGTGATATTAGCGTGGCCCTTTCTTCACCCATTAAGCTCTAAAAAAATAATTGAATTCCAGATTAATAGCAATCTGAAAAATAAGCACAAAAGGTCATAGTCTGGCTCCTAATAGGCATCCTGGTCTTCTACTGGTGTCGTGAAGATCCAGACAGCCACATCTGTAGCTTGACAATGGCATATCCCGAAAATGCAGTTCTGCTCCCAAAAGGGACTAGAGAATGGTCAATTATTCAGCAGATGTGTCCCACACGTCTGTTTAAAATTACATTACCTGTGTTTGTGGAAATACAAATGTTTATTAGCAGTATACAGCAGAGAGCGCCATCAAATATTCCTTTAGGAGGAGTCTTGCCCTTCTAACGCAACAGGAGCAGGCTTGGCGACAAAAGGCCAATTAGGTCACAAGTTTTTAACAACATGCAGTCAAAACACTAATGTCTGCTAAAAATAAATGGTATCATACAGTCCTAAATTTAAAATGAGACACATCAGCTGTTCATAATTTACAACAAAATGTACAATTTGACACACCTATTTCAACTGGAAAATGTAACAGGTTTTGTTTAAAAATCATTTCCCCAGGGTTTTCTGAAGTCTTTTTAGCATGAAGAAGTACAAACTACTTCTATATCAAATAGGAAGATTTTTTTTTTTCAATTTAAAATGACAACTCATTCAAAATATTATTCAAATGTATGTGGAAAAAGCTTTCCAAAATACTTTCCCCTCATAAATAAGAACATTGCTTTTGAGTAAAATGACATTTTTCATTTGCCCTGAAATTATTGTTTACTTTTTACAACTCCAAAACATTCTTTTTAAGCAGTAATGAAGTGAACATTATAAAAGTGTCTTTTTAATTGTCAGAAACAAACAAACAAAAATTTAGTACAACTCAACCTATGTTCTAGTTGCAGGACTGAATGCTCTTTTTACAAATGT
This sequence comes from Grus americana, assembly GCF_028858705.1. Taxonomy (NCBI): domain Eukaryota; kingdom Metazoa; phylum Chordata; class Aves; order Gruiformes; family Gruidae; genus Grus; species Grus americana. The sequence continues at coordinate 3,817,609 of NC_072857.1, read as the reverse complement.
CTAGTAATGTCCGGTTTAGTACGAAAAAATATTTGTTATTTTATTATTATAAATGCTAAATACTATATGGGTTAGGCAGGTTGGAGTGTCACTAATGCAGATGCTATACAAAGCCAAGCAGGGACACAGAGTCTCCAGAAGGCACCGGTGAAACATCTTCTTCCTGCAACATCCCTTCTGCACAGACAGATGCTGGGCAGGTAATGGACCAAACAGAGGGACAACCACGAGAAGTAAACTGCTCAGACTGATTTCTACTGCAGAACATTTTAAACAAGAAGTAGAAAACAAGTCATGAAGCTTTTTCCCTGAAAGCAAACACGCTTTGCAGGAAAAAACTTTGTTTTGCAGCAAACGTGGATGCTGAGGTTGGGCTTTTGCCCCCCCAGTTGCTTTTCAGTGCTTGGCGTTGCAGAGCCTTCCTGCAGCCCCAGCAGCACCGAGCAGAGATTTAGGACGTGAACCTTCCAACCCTCCCCACGAAGTCCCACTGCAGCAATGACAACTGACGCAGAGTCAGATATAAGTTATTTACCCATCCCTGCCCTGCATAACTTCGTGGTGTCTTTTTATACTTTTTTATTATTTCATGTGTTTATTAATAAATAAGTAAAATTAACAAAAGTTATTAAAGACTAGATTTTTACTAGTGAATTTTTCTCTGAAATACTAATATGAAGTCCACTTCCACCACTTTCCATCAAAACAAAAAAATTTCCCTAAATATCACCAAAAAGAGAATGACAGCAAGAAAAAAAGTTTGATCCTGATATCCTTTGAAGTGTTTAATCTCAAAAATCCTAAATTCATGCAACAACTGTCTCTCTCTGCAGCAAAGTGAACAGATCCACATTATCAGACAGATCTTCATGTTTTGACTCAGAGATATTACGACTTTCTGCTCTCAAATCATTATGTTTAGAGGTGTGGGGTCTTCATGTCTATGAAAGCATTCTTGAAGAAGCCAAGAGTTAACCACATTATTGCCACACCAAATAGATAAAAAATACTGATGTCCAATAGTCACAAAATAGTCACAGTGTGACCAAAAAAATATTGGTGTCTGATAGTCACAATAGATTCACATTTTGTATGACTTTTCTTTAAAAAAAAAAAAAAATCCATTTTCATGTTGTTATTTGTTTTACCACAAAAAACAAACCTGAAGCTTTTTTTCCCCCCACAAAGTATCTCACTTTATACTCAAGAAACAAATATACAAATGCTACTACACGGATCTGAAGCAGCTTTGAACATTACACACATGAACAAAGAGAAATGAGGTGGGAAAATAGGCTGGCGCTACAAGTTGAGAGGGGAAAAAATAAAAAAACCTCTTTTTTTTTCTTTAAAAAAGGTGAGCTAACTATTCCAGTGAATCAGGTAGGTGTAAAATGTCAACCGCTAAAGCAGGAATTGAGACAGTCCTGACCATGGCACTGACCTGCTGAACAACCTCAAGAAAATCACAATTTCCATGTTTCAGGTTAGATCTCAAGACGATCTAACTTCTTATAGTGAGATGCTGAGAAATGAGAGACTTCACTAGTGTTCCTCATAACTGAATGCTAGATATTCTCTAATTCTTGATGAAAATAAATAAATAAATACATATCTATAGGGCTTTATTAGACCAACACTAGAAGCAAGTTCAATGCCTGAAGGTTTTAAATAGCATGCATATGGGATGCATTCCACAAATGAGGACAGAAAAGACCTATTCAGGGTTGAAAGAGGTTAGGTGGAAAAAGGACAGTACTTGCAAAGTGTCATCATCAAAAAAACTCAGAGGATCATCTTCAACTGAAGGTCTACACAAGGGTTCAAGTATTTTACCTCAGTTAAATTTATTAGCTGAATAATTACATATGTTCAAACAATGGTTTTCAACAATTATCCTTTCCGTAATTTGAAAGAGTAGAAAATGAAATGGAAGATGGATAACACCTACTCTGACTTCCCAAATAATGAAAACCATACAGCTTTCCATTTCCAAAATGGAAATTTTACTTAGAAAAATTAAAATGGGGATTTTTTTCAATTTAATTTCTCAAACCTTTTCCAAGTTGGGAAATTTATCATAATTCTTTCCCACAGAAAAAAAATCAGTTTTGATCAATGAATGGTTCTGGATGAAAAAGCTTTCATGAAAAAGTTTGATTAACTCATTTCATTGTAAAAGCCATGAGACAAATTCCCATAACAAAACCATCCAGGTTCAATACCCAATCGTTTCCAATACCGCACACACTACTCATCTAAAGCGCAAAACTTGCCAAGCTGAGAACGGAGGTTTCATGGCAGTTTTCAGTGTTCACAGACCTCTATTGAGAGGATACTTTCCTGCCATGTTCAATGTCACCCGTACTTATTCATAGTGACGGTGTTGATTCTTTCTGTGAAGTCTAGAGAAACACTTCCTTTAGGTAGTCTGGAGCCTGCTCAACAAGATATTAAAAACAAGAAGCTAGAAGAGGGATTGGAAAAATTATAAATTGGTAAAGGGGAAGTTGTCCATCTGATGAGGACCGACGCTTCCACAGTACTCCTTCATGTGACATCTCCGGCTCGGTGGAAGGTTTGCTGCACGTGAACTGAAGAAATCCATAGGCATGATATTTTGATCGTCTCTGACAACTGGATAATGAGAAAGAGCACAGTCCTGGTGCATGCGGTTGGATGTAATTGCACATCAATAAGTGCTATAGATGATAAACAGAAGAGCGGTGCAAAAATATACTGTGGTTGGCAACTGTGCGTGAGGAGGAACTTTTGGCATGTACAAGCACAGAAGCTTATGTGGAGGCAGATGACTTACCAAAGAGTTGCTTGCTTTTCAACTTTGACAAGTGTTTTCTTTCAATGTTGATGATGTACCCAAGCTAAATGTGTTGTTACACCGAGATTGACAGATGCACTTCACGTTTCAAGTCCTGTCCGTTTAATTCATGAGCAGTAGACGTATGATGAAAGTCTAATGGCATCAACAGTTTTAGCATAACCCTGTGCAAAAAAATAATTGCAGAAATATTTGTCCAGCTTGGATACATCAACTAAAACAAAAAAACAACCAGCCCAGGATAGTAAGGTGATGTGACGGGTAAATAGATCGCAATGACTATCTCCTGAAAAATATGAAAGCCAACAAAAGTCTCTGGAAAGGCGTTGACTATTATTGTCATGTACTTAACTGGAGTTTAGGTGCTGTCACGCCCACTTCTGAAGTGTGATGAAATTCAAACAAAGGAAAGATAAAATATTCCAAAATCTGTTTTGGTAATCAGAATTACCTGACAGGCAACTTAGATCCACTTAGAGCCTCCAAACCCGGACAGATCCCAAAGTGGAATTCTTCTGCACGAGGAGAGGGTCCCAAGAGCTGGTGCATGCTATCCAGGCGGTTAAGAAGAACCCAGGTGACTGAAGCTATGTTTTGTACAGTCTGTGCTCAGCGCCGCAGCCAGCTCTGAGCAGTGCTGGGGCTTCACTTGGGCAATGCCCTCTCCGAGACGCGCAGCAGACCCAAGGTCCCTAGTAATTCTGGTTATTAAGGATTCAGTATAACTTTTTCTGAGTGTAGACGTGTGAGCAGCAACATCCTGGCCAAATACCAACTTGGATAATTATTTTGCCTACCTAAATGTCCCCGTTTTCATTTGAATAAGGTAGTCTTCATTTCCAAAGCTGTTACACAGTGCTGTTGAGCGCTGTTAAACAGCTGCAATATTTCACCCCAGAGATGGCTGTATTTCAGTTGTGGGTGATGCGATCCAAAGAGTTTGAATATCAGTTTAATCACTTTGGCATCCTTCAGGAACAAAGTCACTATTTAAATGTAAGATTATTGTAGAGAATAAAATTGTCAATAAATGTAGTAATGTCTATCTCTAACTATAAGCAATTACAGAGCTAATCTCCAACTCTCAAAAAATAACACCAGATGGTATTTTTCAGAAAAGTCAAATGTAGAATATTATATTTTTTTGCATTTTTCAGTACATCATGATGGCAAATAATATTATGTGAATCCTGCAAGTACAAGAAAAATCTGCAAGTATAACATTCTTCTCTTCCAGCGAACATCCTGTGAATTCATAAATATTTACATTTTGCAAGTTATAATTATGTAGCACTGGAGGAAAAAAAAAGCAAAAAAGAGTGACTGTATATACAAGTTTATAAAAGAACATTCATAAATTAAAAATGTGCATTGTTCTGAAAATGATACCTACTGTGTTTTTTGTGTCTGGATGCCAAGCCATAGGATGGCTTCCTACCTCTCTCTCTGCTGGGTAAAAATTATACTTGCAGGTTTGAGCGACTATCGATTTCTTATTATAGTTGCTATTAATAGTTGTAAATCATTATGTATGAACTCATCATTGTAGGTATTTGCTAAAATAGAGAGAAAAGTTTGTATTGCTACAGGGATAATCCTCCTTCACAAACTGACGAATGCAATCACAGATGCACTCCAAATATATATTTTGTGGGAAAAAACCACAATTACTAAAACTGGTATAGTTAAACGCTGTCTTGTTATTGGGTTTTTTAGTTGCATTTTTCATATTAGTTGGCTTGGTGCAATAATTTATATACCAGAGGATAATTTTAGCATTAATGAATGTGAACTGCATGAAAGTCTTAAAGTTGTGATTTCAGTTGCATGAATCCTGTTTTTTCAGCAACCAGAGTAACTATTCATTGAAGACTATTTTTATTGAAGGAATTTTACCATTTTGATTCATGAATAATCCATGAACAGATGTTGATTTTTACAAGTTCAGTTGTTATTTGAAATTGTTTGAATACTTTATACAAACATATTGCAACCTCTGGGTTATTTGTATATTTTTTTGTTCTATTAGAGTCTTCAACTATTCATTGTAAGATAGATTGTCTCCTCATACAAATAAATCCTTACCAATGTGAAAAAAAAATATTTGGACAAGTGACCCAGGTGTATTATTCATGATGTAAATTCTTTGGGGGGGGGGGGAACACTTTATGACCAGAAAAATCAACTTCTACAAATAGGAAAAAAGACAAGAGAAAATAATTTGTGCAAATTCGTAGTACACTGACTGTAAGATGGTCAAATCCTCTGAATGTTCTTATGAAAGTAAAAACTGTGCATAACCATTCACGGCAAATAGAAAAGGATTTATGAATATGAAAGTTACTTTGATATCTTAATTAATAGTTGTAAAATCATCTTTTTCTCTCTCTAAAGTATTTGTTCACTTGTATTGTTGAGATAAAAACAAAACCACAGTGGCAACACCTTTCCCGTGTAGCCAGACTTTCATTTTTGACCAGGACCACTTTTCTATTTTCCCTTGGCTGTTCATCTGCAGGCAAACCACGCATTTTTTACCCTTCCTTTCCCTTTTCAGGCATGCCAAATTTGCATCCACACCGTGCAGTTTATCACAGGAGAAGCCTGTGAACATGGCAGGTGACTTGCTAACAGTAATTTTTACCTCGTTAACTTGTGCAATATTACACTAATTCCAGACAATCAACGCCAGATCTTCCAAGAAGAAGGAAAAAAAGTCGCCACAACCATTCGACTCAATCAGGTTTCCAAACCACTTACAGCTATTGGGTCTGAAATCCTGCATTTACAAACAGGAATCCTTCCCTCTTATCCTTGAGGTAGATCACTTTTATGTGCCTTCCTGGCAGTCACTGAACAGACATATAGTGAAAAACAGACCACAACTCTAGAAAACAACTCTGACCTGCAACCTCCAGGTATTTCTGGCCGTCTCTGGAAGATTTACATGGTACTCTACATAAAAATAACTGATGAAACTGTACTGATCTTCAGAGACCTTACAGGTCCGTGTTCTGGGAAGCGATGAACTTTTCTGCATCAAGACACTACCTTAAAGAGTAGAAAGGAAGAGTTGTCACAGGCCCGTGGTGAGAGATAGGCGCTGGCTGTCCGGTTGATTTACCAGGTTGGGGAGGGCAGGTGGGACGCTCTCGTTACGTCTATTGCTTTTCAGAGCTCGTTTTCACACGACCAGGAAAATCTGGTGTTTGGCTAGTTATCGCAGCTGTGAGGAGCCCGGCTTCTGCTCCGGGCGCTGGCCCAACAACCCGACAGCAGGGAGGAAGACTTGAAACTCAAATTCTAAGCAAGTTAGAGATTTTGTTACACCTGCAAGGCACGTTAAAATTGTTTGGTTGGGTTTTAATGCTTGGGCAGTTAGTAATGCTGTCTGTGTGGCAATGGTGGGATTTTTATTTGTGAATCTCTCCCTGTGCAGCATCTTCATGGAAGCTTATAACTGAGTCATTAGACCAGGTATGTTTATACGTTAATACATATTTCAATGTCTTAAATATACTAATCCCCATAGTTGACAGCACTTATGTTGCAATGACCTGCAGTCATCTGATCAACTTTCAGAATACTTACTAGCTATAATCAAATATATTCTCATCTCTTATTTGGACAAATCAAACAGAAATTGAATACATTTTTTTTATGAACACTAGCAATATGTTCTCTTCTCTGATAATTTTGACATTAAAATTCCATTTTAATAATCCCATCCTTCAGGCTTTGCAGACTCTTAAGGTATTAAAGCAAAAATTATCCTAAGCAGTTAGATTATAATGTATTTAAAGATTAGACATTTCATGTTGAATATTAACTGCTCCACTTCCCAGGGAAAAAAAATGATGCAGGGTTTTTTTTTCTTGTATAATTTATACATTTTTTTGATAGGTTGACTATACAAAGTTCAAACCTTTCATGAAAAAAATACTATAAAATATACGCATAGTTCTGTGTTATATTAAAAAGCTGTATATAAAGGTATGAGAAAACATTTTTGCTTAAATCGTTAGCATATTTTGATCCCTCAGAAATACACAAAGTGGCTGTTTAATCTCAACGCATCCTATCAGACTTCTGAGCTGAGGCAAGGTTGCAAATATTTTACTGTATCTAAAGAACTTCTATTTACATGTCATAAAAGATGGGACACATATTTGGACTTTAGGTTTCATAATAATACAAAACGTACAGCACTACTGCATCATTTGAAACAAAGAAACCACGCCAAAAAAAATAACTTTTAGCCAAACTCGTAAGTATTTTAGGTATTTGGCTAACTCATGGCAAGCCATGATAAAAGTATTATTTGAGGGGGGCAGGCTATATATACTGTAAATTGACCAGCGGGAATATGTCCTATAGCCAGAGTAGTTTACCTCAGTGCTTGCTTAGGTAAGAACCCCACTTCCCTACCACACCCCGCGGACGAACATCTCTGTCTACACATCTGCTCCGTTCCTAGGCACGACGCTTGACTGCTCTGCTTCCTACACCCCCCTGCACACGGGTCTCTCGACTTACTTTTCATTTGCCTCTTGTCATTCACCGTCTCTTTTAGCTCTCAGTCAGAAAGTGATGTGACAGCTATCAGAATCAAACAAATCAGCAACCCCATCCCTCTTCAACCCAGCCTGGGAAATCAGCGGTTGCGCACGGCGTTCCTTCCGTGGCGTAGCGTGGTCTGTGCCGAGGCGGTGCGGTCCATCACCGCACGCTGCCGCTGAAGGAGCCCCTCTCTCCTCTGGGGCATCAAGGAGAAGACAACAGCAGAACCTGCTGCCTAGCTTTCTGCTGTACCTTGTGCCTCCACAGCTAGCTTTGGTCTTAAGCCTATCCTGCTGCTTAGATTTAACCCGCTTTATTATTTTCTTTGGTGCTTGTCTAGCATGGGATGCTCGGGTACAGGTCTGGACCCAGAATAACTGTCCAGCAACATCTCCCCCCACTCGTTACTGGCACAGACGTGGTCCACTTGCCATTTGCTGCAATAAGCTCTGGCAGAGCAAAACGAACATCCATCTAGAAAGTCAGTGTAGAGTAAGTATCGCACTTTAAGTTCACCCACTGTCTTATTGTGAAAGAGCTTCTCTGCAGAGACAAACCTTCCCATACAGAGAAAGAAAAAGTCTTTCTTTTCAGTTTCTACTTCTGAAGGTGCAACTCGCAGTGCAGCTCTAAAGGACACCAACCCTCTTCTGCCAGTTCACCCAAGGGCAGAGATACCTGCTGGCCCCCTCGCAGGGCTTCCCCTCCTCGAGGCAACCCGCGCAGGGTGTTTCTTCTCTTCTTGAACAAACAGCGAGGGGGGAAACCCTGCGACGCAAAAAAGTCTTTTTCCATTGGTGGGTGAACAACATCAGAGACAGCCTGGCTTTGTTACCGCACTGTATGACACCATAAATACACACCCTTTCCTGTACTATTACTTGTTCATTTTTTAACAATGTGCTTATGCTATTAGAAGTGTATTTTGGGTTATTTCTGTGGAACATTTAACATCTTTTGTTTGTCCTTTTGCCTTGCCCTTCAATTTTGACCGTGATGGATCTAAGCATATTTAGGACATTAAGGGCAAACTAAATTGTTGTTTATACTGGTAAATGTAAAAAGCATAATGGTAGGGTAGTGTCTATATTCTGAAAAATAAGTACACTTGTCTGATTTTTATTACATATCTTCTCCACTGACGTCTACTGAGCAAATTGTGGGGTCTCTGCTGAAAATGCAATATGAAAGTTTAATACAAATCTCTGCAGGATGTGTCAACCTGAGCATACACTGAGCAACTCAAAACAAAGAGAAAAAACACTTGTGCTTTAGGAGAGATGCTCCAAGAATACCTAAATGGATCCAGTGCAACCACAGGGCTGGTAAACCCAGGTAAGGGACAGACATGGGTTATCTCCTTCATCAACCACATCAGTGGTGGTACAACAAGTACCGGACATCAGCATCTGCCCTGGCCCCACGGGCATTGCCAACCCCCGAGGTAGGGGCTAAAACAGAATTCTGTAAACGATGCAGCTCAGAGAAATGCCTGGGAAATCTGGAGACAAAAATCCACCAGGACTTTTTCCAAGCAAGATCCACAATCTGGTGGCCTCTGCATGCAAGGGCTGCTAATCTGTCCACAGCTCTCTGAACACACACACACACACACACACACACACACACACCCCGCTTTGCCTGCCCAGATGTTTTCTGATTAATAATGAGGTCATCTGCAATGCCAAAAACATGGCCTTGGAGTTCTCCAACACTCTTGGAAAGCCACAGTGTTTAAGGGAGATGGAAATATTAAATACAACATACGTATAAAACACAATAAATCAAACGAATTTGTTTAGATGAAAAGCACTTTTTTGTTTCTGTCAGCACAGCAATTGTATATTCCACAATTATTATAATGTTTTCTGACATAAAACTGCTGTATATCTGACTGCTGCATCTGACCCAGTCTTCTGGTTTCACCTCTTCTTGCTTTAGAGGATGGTTCTTAAGAAAATATCTGCATTTTATAGCACTTCGCCATTTCCAAGGTCGAAATTAGGAAATGAGAAATATAAAATCGGAATGGGATAATATGAGCCGTTACTGGATCTGTTCCTTAGTCACTATCCCCAAAAAAACCATTGAGAGAGAGAGTGAAAAAAGGGTTCACTGATTTGAATTTCTGCACTGAAACGATGGGCAAAGCTACACAGGTGCCTGAAATGCCCAACCCCAAACAAACCAGGCTAGAGAGACTGCTGCGCTGCAGCCCTGCTTCGCCCTTGGGAATCTGTTGGCATCGCCCTCGTGATATTCCACTCCGCTGCTTTTGCTTTAGAACTCCACACGTAACCGTAAATAACATCAAAAGGTCTAAAGGCCAGCACCAGGGCGCCGAGCGTTTGCTCCTTCCGTAATATCTTAGAGTCCCTAGAGACAAAGACCCCAAAACAGAGACCGAGGAGGGCTGGTCCTCAGACACCCAGGGGAACCCCGTCTGGGGACCACCGAGCCGTGGAGAAATGCAGCTCTTTTTCCAGGCTCGCGCAGCACCACCTATAGACAAAAAGACTACATTTCTCTGGAGTATTTGGGAAACAGAAAATACTCCCGGCCTTGTTACCGCAGCTTGGCGTATGTTGCTTTTCTCCCGCTGCCTCAGCCGCTCAGGTGAGTGGCAGGGCTAGAGGGGGTTTGCACAGAACGTGAAAGTCTCTTTGTATATAATCCAGAAAGAAATCTTGAGAAACCAAAGGCGGCGAATGCAAGTGATTGCCTGGCAACAAATATCAGGATCAAAGGCCCATAAAACTGACTTTTGCATAAAAAGCCGGGCAGTTTCTGAGGACTCTTTGCCCAGAACCAGGAGCGTCAATAAACAGTTATTTTGGGGATTTTTCTGCTGTGACTCTTTTCTGTAGCACACAGACATCAAATTGGAAATAACGCTATTGCTAAGAAATAGCACCCTGAATACTTATTGCTTTCCCGTCTCCTCCTGTGCATTTCAGGCTCCGTGCGATGTCAGAAGCCTGTGCAACCTCAGCGCTGCAGCCTGGAATTTGCCATGATAAGTGTCTCTGGAGCAGGGCTCTATGCAAGCGTATAAAGGCTTGGGATTTTTTTTTTAGTTATGTTTCTGTGCTTACAAAGAGAATCTTGAAAATGTGAAGTGCATCACACAGGGACTGATGTCTCCCCATTTCCAGACAGTATGAAATGAATTGTGCCTTGAGAGATGCGAGGCATCCCATTCTCCTCGGTGCTGAACCCGAAGATGACAATCTGCAGCACACTGAGAAGTGAAAATGTGAGTACAGGAAAAAAAAAAGGCAAGTTAGTTTTCACATAAATAAGATATCTATTTTGCAGAATATGCTTTCTTTTAGATTTCAGAGGGAAAAAAAAAAAAAAAAAAGAAATAAAAACACCAAACCCCAAGCAAATGAAAAAACCATACCTCTGAGATGGAAACAAAGTCCTAGAATCTAGACACTTGTCGCAGAATTTAGATGTGGCTTGATATAGAGCTAATACAAAAGAATGCCTCTTGAATTAAAATATTCCTGATGAACCTTTCCTATACTGGCTGTTTTCCTAATTTAATTAATTTTAGAACTTTGGATGAGTTCAAACTTATAACATTTGGGTTTTTAAATTCAGGATTTTATGTTGCATTTTATGCCAGTTAGTGATAATGATATATCTTGAACTTCAAAGGTTTCTAACCATTTAGAGATTCACTGCAAGAGAAAAATGCAGAGAGGGAAAAATAAAAGAAAAACTATGTTTGAATAGTTTTCCACAAATGGTGAGTATCAGGCACATCCTGAGAATATTCGTGTATTACTACATGTACAGTTTCCTTTAAAATTCTGACTAATTTAAATTTTCAGGATAGGAAACAACAGCAGTGCCGTGAGTCTCCTCTTCAGCCAGTCTTTTATTTGTACAGCCCTATAACACCATGATTTCATGCTGCATGTGTTGCTTGTTATATATCCTAAAAATTCAATTTTCTTATCCCAGAAGGAAAGAGCTATAAGAGGTGAAGCTAGTCATTTGATCATAAAGTGTTGTCAACGTGAAGAAAACTGCTTTTGAACACTCTGCCACCACCCTTATTTGTGGTAATCATGCAAATCACTGCAAACAGCTCTGAAGCCCGAGTTCATTTGGTTTCGAGTCGAGCTACAGTAATCGTGCGCATGGAGGGAAGGAGAAACACCGTTTGATATATGTTTCTATGAACATTTATCCCTGACAAGACCGAACAAAGTACAAAAGTAGCGCTACACCTACCGTGCTTGGGATATATGACTCTTCGAAATGGCGATCTCTATCTCGAAAACTATTTAACCAGCCTATGATAGGGACGTTACTGTGGTTATAAGGCTTTCTTCCCCAGAATGATAGAGCACGGTAAAATACCTTATAAAACAACACAGAAGTGATCGCTGACCAGATTCTGACTCCAGTAAATTTATTGCACTCTATCTTTATACAAGTTCTTCATTCTTCTCTTCTTTTCCTTGTGTGTAATGAGTTTATCTGCCACAGACCAGATTGTACTTTTTCCTTTCATTAATAAGGTCACTAGATTTTGAGGGGTGCAGTTGAAAGATGGTAGCAAACATCTAAGCAAACATCAGAAGCTCATCAGTAAATCACACCGATTTAGATTGCTGTATGGTTTGGGGGTTTTTGTTGTTGTTGTTTTTCCAAGATGTTATTACTTTTTCTTCAGAAGCACTTTTCTACCCTTACCTCACTTGGCAAGTTCTCTAGAATGAAAAGCTTTTTATTTTAAACAAACCCCTGGTACAATTGCAATGCCCTTCCTAAAATTACCCATGGAAAGTAGCTCCATCAAATGCTAGTGAAATAACTGCTGCGTCTGAACGCTGGCCATGGACCAACTCAGTGATGCAAGGCCACTTTAAAACGCTCCAAAGTCCTCACTTTCTTCTCCTCTAGAGATCCACTGGTGTGACAGGCTGACCTCCCTACCTAAGATTGGATATATTGATCCAGAAACTGCTCTTATCAACTGGAGCTGCATTTGAGATTTTGTGGGCATGTTGTTACTACTGAGAATTGAACTTGTGTCTCTCAGGCATTGTATCCAGAACCCTTTGGCACGCAGGGCGAATTCAGCGACCCTAAATGTCTTCTGTGCAGAAGCAAATATCAGAGCATGATCTATAATTAACAGAAATGAATTCTTAGTGACTTTAATACCCAGAGCACTTGCATCAACTGTA